>NC_048595.1:85337569-85637569 GCF_003668045.3 Cricetulus griseus | reverse complement strand
CCAGGAAAGACTATAAACTGAGACCACCCAGGCAACACACAGGAACAGACCATTCAGTATCCAAGGGGAGAATACCTAAAGTTCCAACCATTGTAGATAGGATCACCAGATGTCCCTTCCAACCATTGTAGATAGGATCACCAGATGTCCCTTAGCCCACAACATACCCATCCCCTTTCTCCAAGACACCCCTAGACATATGTCAGCCAATCAGGGGTCCTGAACCTTAGAAATCCCCTCATCCCAATCTCTGTTATTATAACAACCCCACCCTAACTGAACCTGAAACTCTCTGATTATGCCAATGCACTGGACACATAGAGAGTCCAAGCTTAAGCTTGAAATAAAGGCTCTTTGCTTTTATATATGGGATTTGGTCTCTGTGGTGGTCTTTTGGGTATCCCTGCAATTTAGACATAACAGTATAGATATTTTTTTGCAGATTTTTTTATTTGAATTAGAAACAAGATTGTTTTACATGACAATACCAGTTCCCTTTCCCTCCCCTCCTCCCCTACCACCCCTATCCAACTAAAACGCTACCTATCACATATCCTTTCTGTTCCCCCTGGATGGTGAGGCCTTTAACAGGGTGTCATTAGAGTTTATCATATCCTTTGGGATAGGGCCTAGGCCCACCCTTGTGTGTCTTGACTCAGGGAGTATTCCTCTATGTGGAATGGGCTCCTAGAGTCCATGCCTGTGCTAGGGATAAGTACTGAACTACTACAGGAGGTCCTGTAGATTTCCAAGGTTTCCTCACTGAAACCCATGTTCTTGGGGTCTGGATCAGTCCTATGCTGATATCCCAGCTATCAGTCAGGGGACCAAGAGCTCCTGATGTTCAGGTCAGCAGTTTCTGTGGGTTTCACCAGCCTAGTCTGGACTGCTTTGCTCTTTACTCATCATTCTCTGCAACTGGATTCCAGTTCAGTTCAGTGATTAGTTGTGGATGTCTGCTTTCTACTTCCACCAGCTACTGGATGAGGGCTATGGGTGGCATATAAGTCAGTCATCAATCTCATTATCAGGGGAGAGCATTTAAGGTAGCCTCTCCTCTGTTGCTTAGATTGTTAGCTGGTGTCATCTTTGTAGATCTCCAGACATTTCCCTAGTGCCTGATTTTTCTGTAAACCTAAAATGTCTCCCTCTATTATGGTATCCCCATTCTTGTTATCTTCTATTCTTCCCTGACTCAACCTTTCTGCTCCCTCATGTCCTCCGCACCCCTCCTCTTCTCCCCTTCTCATTCTCCTAGCTCCCTCCCCCCTCTTCCCATGCTCCCAATTTGCTCAGGAGATCTTGACCCTTTCCCCTTCTCCAGGGGACCATGCATATCTCTCTTAGGGTCCTCCTTGTTTATTAGCTTCCCTGGCAGTGTGGATTGTAGGCTGGCAATCCTTTACTCTATGTCTAAAATCCACATATGAGTGAGTACATACCATGCTTGTCTTTTTGTGATTGGGTTACCTCGCTCAGAATGGTTTCTTCAAGTTCCATCCATTTTCCTGCAAATTTCAAGAGTCCATTGCTTTTTTATGCTGAGTAGTACTCCATTGTGTAAATGTACCACATTTTCTGTATCCACTCTTCAGTTGAGGGGCATCTAGGTTGCTTCCAGGTTCTGTTTATATAGTGGATTACATTGATGGATTTTCGTATGTTGAACCATCCTTGCACGCCTGGGATGAAGCCTACTTGATCATGGTGGATGATTTCTCTGATGTGTTCTTGGATTACAGTTGTCAGTATTTTATTGAGTATTTTTGCATCAAAGTTCATGAGGGATATTGGTCTGTAGTTCTCTTTCTTAGTTGTGTCTTTCTTTGGCTTGGGTATCAAGGTTATTGAAGCCACATAAAAAGAGTTTGGCAATGTCCCTTCTGCTTCTATTGTGTGGAATACTTCGAGGAGAATTGGTAGTAGCTGTTCCTTGAAATTCCGGTAGAATTCTGCACTGAAGTCATCTGGCCCTGTGCTTTTTTTGGTTGGGAGACTTCTAATGACTGTTTCTATTTCATTAGGGGTTATAGGTCTATTTAAGTTGCCTACTTGTTCTTGATTTAATTTTGGTAAGTGAAATCTGTCTAGAAAATTGTCCATTTCCTTTAGATTTTCAAATTTTGAGGAATATAGGTTTTCAAAGTATGACCTGATGATTCTCTGGATTTCCTCTGTGTCTGTTGTTATGTCCCCCTTTTCATTCCTGATTTTATTGATTTGCATGTTCACTCTCTGCTGTTTGGTAAATTTGGATAAAGGTTTGTCTGTCTTGTTGATTTTCTTGAAGAATCAACTCTTCCTTATATTGATTCTTTGTATTGTTCTCCTAGTCTCCATTTTATTGATTTCAGCCCTCAATTTGAGTATTTGGCGTCTGCTCCTCAGGGGTGTATTGGCTTCTTTGTGTTTAAAGCTTTCAGTTGTGCTGTTAATTCTCTAGTGTGATTATTCTCTTGTGGGCACTTAGCACTATGAACTTTACTCTTAGCACTGCTTTCAGAGTGTCCCATAGGTTTGGTTATGTTGTGTCTGCATTCTCATTGAATTCTAGGAAATCTTTAATTTCGTTTTTTATTTCTTCCTGGACCCAGGAATTGTGTAATTGGGTGTTACTTAATTTCCATGAGTTTGTAGGTTTTCTACAATTTCTGTTGTTGTTGAATTCTAACTTTAAAGCATGGTGGTCTGATAAGATACAGGGGGGTCATTTCAATTTTTTTGTACCTGTTGAGGTTTGCTATGTTGCCAAGTATGTGGTCAATTTTAGAGACGGTTCTGTGTGGCGCTGAGAAGAAGGTAAATTGTTTTGTATTTGGATGGAATGTTCTATAGATATCTGTTAAGCCCAATTGCCTCATAACTTCTATTAGTTCCTTTGTTTCTTTGTTAAGTTTCTGTCTGCTGTTCCTGTCTAGTGCTGAGAGTGGGGTGTTGAAGTCTCCCACTATAAGTTTGTGCGGTTTTATGCGTGATTTGAGTTTTAATAATGTTTCGTTTACAAACTCAGATGCCTTTGTATTTGGGGCATAAATGTTCAGAATTGAGACTTCATCCTGATGGATTTCTCCTGTGATGAGTAGGAAATGACCTGCTTCATCTCTTTTGATTGATTTTAGTTTAAAATCCAATTTGTTGGATATTAGGATTGCTACCCTTGTTTTTTGAGTCCATTTGATTGGAAAATCTTTTCCCAACCTTTAATTCTTAGGTACAGTCTGTCTTTGAAGTTGAGGTATGTTTCTTGTATGCAGCAGCATGATAGATTCTGTCTTCTTATCCATTCTGCTAATCTGTGTCTTTTTATAGGCGAGTAAAGACCATTAATGTTGAGGAATATTAATGACCATTGATTGTTCATTCTTGTTTGTTTTGGATTTGGTGGTGGTGGTGAAATTATGTGTGGGATTCTAACCCTTTTTCCTTTTGGCTGTTGGTAAAGTGGGATTATCTATTGCCTATATTTTTCTGGATATAGCTAACTTCCTTGGGTTGCAGTTTTCCTTCCAGAACTTTCTGTAGGACTTGATTGGTGGATATGTGTTTTTTGAATCTGGCTTTGTCATGGAATATATTGTTTTCTCCATCTATACTGATTGAAAGCTTTGCTGGGTATAGTAGTCTGGGCTGACATTCATGGTCTCTTAGTGTAGGTAGAATATCTATCCAGGACCTTCTGGCTTTCAGAGTTTCCATGGAAAATTCAGGTGTAATTCTGATAGGTTTGCCTTTATGTTACTTGACCTTTTTCCTTTGCTGCTCTTAAAATTTTCTTTTTATTCTGTATGTTTGATGTTTTGATTATTATGTGTCAAGGGGACTTTTTTTTTTGTTCCAGTCAATTTGGTGTTCTGTAGGCTTCTTGTACTTTTATTGGCATGTCTTTCTTTAGGTTGGGAAATATTTCTTCTATGATTTTGCTGAATATGTTTTCTGCCCCTTTGACTTGGATTTCTTCACCTTCTTCTATACCTATTATTCTTAGGTTTGGTCTTTTCACAGTATCCCATATTTCCTGCATATTTTGTGTTAGGGATTCGTTGGACTTAAGATTTTCTTTGGTTGATGAGTCTATTTCTCTAGTGTATCTTCAACTCCTGAGATTATCTCTTCCATCTCTTGTATTCTGTTGGTCATGCTTGCATCTGTAGTTCCTGATCATTTACCCAGCTTTTCTATTTCCAGCATTCCCTCAGATTGTGCTTTCTTTATTGTCTCTATTTCAGTTTTTAGGTCTTGAACTGTTTCCTTGAGAGATTTGTCGATATCTTGTATTTTTTGGTTTGTTTTCTCTTCCATTTCTTTAAGGGATTTTCTCATGTTCTCTTTGAGGTCCTCTATCATTTTCATGAAGATATTTTTAAGGTCATTCATCTGCTTCATCTGCATTGTGTTGTTCACGTTTTGCTGGTGTATGGTTCCTAGTCTCCAGTGGTGTCATATTGGGTTTTCTGTTGTTGAATGTGCTTTTATATTGTCCTTTTCTCATCCTTTCTTCTGGTGGGAGTAGCAGGAGTCTCTTCCTCTCCTGGTGGGTATGGGACCAAGGTTCCCTTCTAGTAGACACAAACAATTCCAATACTCTGATGTCTGTCCTCTTCTGTTACTAGGGCCTTGGCAGTGTCTGGGTGTGTTGGATCCCGCCGCTGAGTTCAGATCTGGTGAGCAGACCCTTGGTGTCAGGTGTCCCCGAGCGGGGAGGCATAACCGGAACTGGAAATAGCCTTTGCCTTACTTGGGTCTGTGGATGGAGGCAGGCCAGTATAGATATTTTTAAAGACTTATTTTTATTTTTTATTTGTGTGTGTGTTTGTCTCTCTCTCTCTCTCTCTCTCTCTCTCTCTCTCTCTCTCTCTCTCTCTCTCTGTGTGTGTGTATGTGTGTGTGTGCTACATGAGTGCTGGTGTCATTGGAGGCCAGAAGAGGGCATTCAATCTCCCAATAGCTAGAGTTGTAGGAAGCTTTGTGCCACCCAATGTGTGGGTGCTGGGAACTGAATAAACTCATGTCTGCAACAGCAGGAATTGCTCTAACCACTGTGGCATCTCTTCGGCCCCCCATTTTAACATATTTGCCTTGAATTTGTCTATGTCCTAATGGTGTCTCTGTTTCATTGTCATCTTCTGTCAGGCCCCATATCTAATCTATCCTGCCACAAGTAAAGGAGAGCCTCAATTTCTATTGTCTGTAAGATGTCAGTTAATGACTAAAGGATGTTCTGGCCCTTGGTGGAGAATGGCTCCTATCTAATAACAATAGTTCTACACCCACCCTGAAGGCCAGTGAGATGTGCTGGTATAGGATGCCCAAAGGCCTTAGTACATGCAGGTATGGAGTGCCTGAAGGCCTTAGTGCCTAAAGGCTTAGTACATGCAGCTAAGGAGTGTCTTTAGGATTAAGGGGAGTAATTGCTATCTGCCCTTTATACATGATAATAGATGTCTTCTGCCATTGCTCCCACCTTTGGTTACTTAAGATGATGGATCAATAAATTGGGGTATTCAGTATTAACTGACTGCCCTCCTGTTATGATCAGATATCTCTGTCTTTGCTTGAACGCTGGATAGCTAGCCTTCCCTCATCCACACTCACCCACTCAAGAACAGACCTGGGGCCATTTGGCTGGTTCTGATTGCAACCCCAAAGACATCAGTCCATGACATATGGCCCCGCAATGCAGGGTTAATACAGACAGGACCAGATAATCTTCCTCACCAACATCATCACCCATATTTGAGTTCATTAACTTCACTTTAATCATGCCTTTAATCTCCCTTTCAGCTTCTCTCTCTCTCTCTCTCTCTCTCTCTGTCTCTCTGTCTCTCTGTCTCTCTCTCTTTCTCTCTCTCTCTCTCCCTCTCTCTCTCTCTCTCTCTCTCTCTCTAAGATGCCTTGGGACGGTATCAATGCACTTTCATGCCTTGTTAAAAACAAACAACTTTAGTGTCTTGTCATGTTCATTGGAGTGAACAAGGGAGAGGAAGAGTAAAGCTATTTTGAAAATTCAACAATGAAGTTTTTGTTTGGAACATAGAAGTTTGTGTCTGTTAAAGAATCAAGCTCTGAACCTGAAGGCCACGACTCTTCTCATCTCATCTACCTTGTGCTTAACTTATCCAGGGTCTACAGAAATGTTACAGTACAGTCTGCCCTGAAATCATTGAGATGATGAAGAAAATTCCTAGAAACACTAACCATGGCTGGGATATAGTGCATTTTTACCAGTCATATACCAAGACCAAGGTTGTGTTTTACCCAGATATCTCCAGGAAGGAAAAAGACAAACTAAACCCCACAAAGTAAAAGAAAATCTCTACCCTTCCAGCTTGGCAAGCTGCTGGTCAGTTTTGTGCAAATAGTCCAGAAGCTACCTCCATTCAAACTCTTAGTGAGGAGCCTCCGGTCTCCTATATCCTAGAAGACAAAAGCCACCTTCTACCCCATGCAGAGGCTGGCATCTGGAACATTTTTGTCTTCCTGAAAGAAAATTAACAAGAGTGGAGCCTCCAGTTTCCAGGGTTTGTTTGTTTTGTTTTGTTGCCTGTTTTATTTTATATTTTATTTTTTTAAGCTTCTCTTTTGTATTTTACTGTTGAACACGGAAAACAACTCTCTTTAAAATTATTTCCTTGGTCTTCTTACTGACACCACAGGCTTTGACTGCCTTTGGGCTTCATTTCCTGTAAAAGAAAAGTAAGGGAATTCCTTAGCCTTTTGCTTGGAATATGTTCTTCTGATCTTTCCCACATATTGCTCCAGCACATCTGAAGTCTGGGGATGGCTCAGCTATCATACTGTCTAAGCCTGGTCCGTAGTGGACAATGGGAAAACAACAGGATTCATTCCATTGTTCAAGAGGGACTCTAGGATGTTTCCTTCTTCACCCAACCGGACAAAGCAAAGAGAGTCTTCCACAAGAACTAGAAAGTCAGGTGGTCACCACCCTCAGGGAACGAGCTTTCGTTGTCCAGCCTCAAGAACAAACATGTTCAATTTTGACTGCATTTACCTGGGGTGTTCCTAACAAATATCCAGGCAATGTCATGGTCCCAACTAAGAAGGGACCTGGATGGCCTTTGATTTCATTCAGGTATCAGTCCTCACTGAGAACCCTTGCCTGGTGTGATAGAACGAAGTTCTGTTCTTAAGCCACATCCTGAGATCTTCCTTCTTAAAGAGAAATGGGATGGCAGCTCTGGATGCACCTACATTGCTAAACCTCTGTCTGATTGTTTGACTACTGTGCCATTTAAAAATGTGTAGACACCAACACACAGTTCATGTATACAGCCTCTCTCTCTCTCTCTCTCTCTCTCTCTCTCTCTCTCTCTCTCTCTGTACATAACATATGCATGACAAATAAGAAAGATCTTTGTTACTAAAATTAAAGTAAAAAACTAGCAAAATGTTTTCTATTTGTTCCTATCTCATTGGAAGTAAATCACAATAGTTCCAAAGAAGTTAATGCACTGTGTTCGGTTTTCTCAATTCATATTAGTATATATTAATTGTACAAAATAGTGGGATTTTTGTACTTCTACACATCACATGAATTGTGCTTTGATCAGATTTATCATTAACCTTTCTTATCTCTCTTCCCTCCACTTCCCTTCCCCCTTCCTTACTCACAGAACTCTGATGCCCTCTTCTCCCCAGATTCCTCATATGAGAAAAAATTGGCAACACTTACCTTTGTAAGACTAATTTATTTTTTCTTTACAACACAATCTCCAGTTCTTATATTTCCCAGAAAATGACCTAATTTCACTTATGGCTGAATAATGCTCCATTGTGTACATATACCACCTTTATCCATTCACTCACTGATGGGCACCTAGGCTGATACCTAGGCTACTGTGAACAGTGCAGTTAGAAACACGAGAGTGTACTCATCTCTGCACTAGCCTGATGTGAATTTTGAGTGTGTGTTCTCAGGGCTCCATAAACTGGATTGTTCTATTCTTAAGTTTTTGAGAAACTTCCATACTGATCTCCATAGTTGCTGGACCAATTTACACTCTACATAAAGTGTATAATTTTAATACCATAACCAACATCTTATCTTCTTCCTCTTCTCCCTTCTTCTCCTTCTCTTCCTCTCCCCTCCTCTGTTTCCTCCTCTGTCTCCTTCTCCTTCTCCTTCCCAGCCATTCTACCTGGGACATGGGATCTCATTATAGAATTTCCCTACCAGTCAAAGATGTTGATTTTTTTGTTTATTTATTCAGCACTTATTTGCTTTGAGCAATGTAGGTTCAATTTGTTTGCCCATTTATTTATTGAGTTCTTTGCCTTCTTGGTTATGCAATTTTTTAAAAATTTAACTTCTTTTTAAATTTAACTTCTTTATTGTCTCTTTTGGAGTTTCACATCATGCACCCTCATTCTGCTCACCTCCCAGGCCCTCCATATCCTTCTCTCATCCCTGCCTTGCCCCCCCAAAGGAGACAAATCAAAGTAAGCAAACAAAAACAGAAACAAACAAAAAACCCAAAGCCAAAACAAAACCCACAACAACAGAAACATATCTTTGCTTCCCCTTCTTTCCTGCCTCTACAACACCTCTTCACTCATCCTGGTGGCATGGCTCAGACATTAAAGGCTAGGCTCATGGCCAAAAATATGTAATTGTTTTAGTTCCGCATGTATCTGGATGCCAATACCTGCTGGACGGAACACATTGTGCAGCCTTTCTTGTCACTGTGTGTTTTTTTGTTGTACAGAGATATCTTTATGCTGAAGAATGAACAACTCCATAAAATATTTTAATAAATAAATATTTAAACTGCATGTTCTATATACTCTTCATTACTTAATCTCAAAAAATTCACCTGGAGAGATTCTGAAGGCTTTCTCATGTATGTATCTTTCAGTGAGAAGAGAATCAATGTAGTGAGAAAACCTTGTAAATGACTGATCTGGTAGCTGTCTTGCATAACACACACACACACACACACACACACACACTGTACATGTACACACATCTTTCTCACACACACATATATATACACGCACATACACACGTCATACTTAAATACAAACACACACATATCCATACACATATACCATGCATACATATGTACACATAAACACATACACATATGCAAACATGGTATAGTTATGTATAGGAAGAGAATTTCTAAATAATTTATAATTTTAAGAAATACAAATTACCAACATTAACTAAAGTAATAGTCCAACTTAAGTAACATTTGTTAAATTAGTCTTTCTAAATATATTCATTATTTTATGGCATTTTCTCTTGTTGTAAGCAATAAGAAACAATTTTCAAGACATCCTCATGAAACAAAACTCTTTCTGAGCATGTTTTTAAAAAGAAAAATTACTACTTTATTCTGAAAACATCACTGTGGGAATATCAAAAAAGCAGTCTTAATAGAGAGGTTAGAATACATTAGAAGAATACAAACACTATCTACACAGCATTATGCCTATTTTTTCAAAACTGTTTAATTAATGTTTTAAAGACACTCCATTCATTCTAGCAAGATGGGAGGAGGCAAAATACTTATTCGTGTCATGTGATTTTTTTAAAAAATATTATGAGCATAGAAAAGATGATGAGAAGAAACATAAACATAATAATTTTACTCAAGTTGCTATTGGCTATTGTATTCATTGTATTTTAAGCGTGTGTATATCCAAATAGGCGGACACATACTGCAAAATGTACATCCTAGGGTTAATAATTTAATGGAATCCTTAATTTAAATAACTTAATGCTATAAATATCTAGAGAAGTTTAAATATCATATAATGATGTTTTCCTAATTCTGATTTTAGGCAAATAATGGGTTTTGATTATCCATTGTGTGTGAACTACCCTACAATTTAATGACTTGAAAAGATAATGTCCTGTTATTTTCTATGATTCTGTCAGTTGAGTGGAACAGTTGAGTGATTCATATTCTGTGTTTTCCATGAAACTATAATTAAATGCTAGGTCAGAAGCAATCTAGAGACACAGCTCATAGACATCCAAACAGCATTTTCACTCCTGTTTATAAAATGAAATCCATTTGTACACTGGTCTTTCCCAGACAATGGCATGAACTTTTTATAAAGCAGTACATGGCTCCAATAGGTAGAAAGCAGAAGTTATCAAACTACTATGAGTGATGTGTGGAATTGGCATGGCATCACTTCTGCCATATTCCAATGGCCAAAGCCAACCTGAGTCCAATCAAGATTCACAGTGCAGCAGACCACATGGAGCAGGGAAAACAATACTGCTAGGAACTAGTTGGGAAGCTACACTCTGCCAGTCAATAGTAGACCAAAGTCTATCACTCCCAGGGATCTCTCCCTTGTTCTTTCAACTTTCTATCTCCTACCAAGGACTTTAATGTATTCGGTGGGTCTTAAACTGATGCAAAGTCTCAACAATTAGGGACTTCTCATCTCACTGCTTGATAAAGGAGAAAGTTACAGTAGTTTAATTAGTCCCTTGGGGCTTTTATCTAAGACTTACAGTATGCGCAAACTTGAACCCTTTGGAACATACTCTGCTAACTTCTGTTCGTCCTATTAATTTGTACCTTGTTTGCCTCCATCCAGATGTTTCTTATATTTAAAATTCGCTTAACATATTCAGACTAGGAAACCATTCTAGCATTAAAATGATGCACCGAACACACCCACATTTATTTTCCATACCCTTGGCTCTTTCTCAACCTGCTTTGCAGTCTTTAACGTTCTTAATTTCAATTGAACCCAGATGGAGTCTAAATTTGCCAGGAAAGAAAAACAAAACATCTGACAGGTTTTTTTCCCCTTTGTTCTGTGAAGAAGGTCTAAAGGTAAAATATACACTTCCAAATAACAGACACCAGACAATCAGCTTAAGACTAGTGTTGGCGGCAACTTCGAGACAGCCCTAATTATCCTCCTCTTATGTAATTCCTTTCTTTTGAATGGAGCTGGTATTGATGATTCACTTGGGCAAGATATGGTACAAAGTTCCCAGATGACATTTTTAAGATTAAGCTACAAAAAGCCTCTGTTTTCCATATTTGACATTTTGTCATCATCTTCCCTGTTCCTCTGAGGAAAGCCAGTGGCTATGTTGTGAAATGCCCTATGGAAACTCACATGGTAAAAATCTGTCTTTAGCCAACAGCCAGTAAGGATCTTGCATGTCAATGCTAAGAACTTGGGATTGGAGCTTCCAAATCCTGTTGATGCCTTGTGAGAGAACTTGGAAATAGACCCTTTCTCCACCAGCCTTTGGATGACTGTCAGTCCTGCCCAGAACCATAATTTAGAATCCTAAATCACAGGAAACGTCAGGTGTTAAGTGTTTGTTGTGTTAAGTTTTGGGGAACTTGCCATTGAAGTAGCAACATGAGTATGAAAGAAAGGATAAGAAAAGGGTCTCTGGTGGCCCAAAGAATATTCAGAGAAACATCATTATGTTTGTCTCTTTTATTTGACACTTCATCTTGAGGGTAGTCTCAGTTGCATAGTTTATACTCAGAGTGAGGTGCTCACATTCTTAGTTTTATAATTAGAGAACCAAGGAAAGAGCTCCTGGGGGCCAGAAAGTGTGGGAGACAGTGATTCTCTCACTGTGCATGGAAACTGGCAAGTCCTTACTCAGGATGTACAAATACATGGGGCAGACACCAATAGTGGAGTTTTGAAGAGTGAACTCCCACCGATATTTCAGAGTAGGAGCTGGAACAGCTTTGTAGATGAGCTGCAGCCCACAGGAGGGAGGGAAGCTGGATTGATTGACTGCTCAAACAAAACCAAACCAAAGACACCTCTAGAAGACATTTAAATAGCAAAGGAGATCACTGCATTATTGTCAACATTTCCAGAATACAATCCCAAATGATTTTTTAATAAAGAAAGAGCTAAAGAGAGAACCAATCACTTATCAAGAGAGAAAACAATCAATGCATGCAATACCTCAAGGTTTGAGTTATCACAGATGTTTGATCACCTCTCAGAAACTTGCTTGTATGTGAAAGTAAAGATTCTTAGGATGAACAAAGAAGTAGGAGTTTTGAATAAGAAACCACAAAAAATTATCCTAATGTACATTTTAAAACTGAAAATTACAACCTTTGAAATAAAAGAAAATGTAGTAGATGGGCTCAATGGCAGAGGAAAGTTGCATTGAATCTGAAACTAGATAAATAGAAACAATTGAATTAAATGAAAGGAAGAAAGGAAGGAAGGAAGGAAGGAAGGAAGGAAGGAAGGAAGGACGGAAGGAAGGAAGGAAGCAGCCACAGGAGAGTGGGGTGGGGGAGTGCAGGGGGTGTGGCAGACTATCTTTGGCATCAGTAGAGTGACACTGAAGATCTAACACTGTACTTTAAAGCCCTAGAAAGACAAGAGAAAGAGAAAGAGAATGCTACAATGTGATTTTGAAGGAATATAGATGGCGAACCATCACTAAATTGTGTGACTATAAGGAAAATTTTCACTGAAGCAGTTGGTTCTGGGAACCTTAGGCATGATAATATCAAAGAAACCAAGTCTAGACAAAATAAAATCAAACTGGTGAGTCAAAGACTTCTCTCTTTTTCTTTCAGTTCTTAAGATGAAAAACCAAAAATAACAAAGACAAAAATACCAACCACACCAAACCAAACAAAACCAGAGGAAATTAAATAACTCCAGAAACAAAACCCATCAGAAGCCACACATATGAAGGTAAACATAATGGTCTTGCTTTGCCCTTTAAAGTTCTTTTTAGCAAGTATAACTATCAAATGTAAAAGTTAAAAAGTTTTCTGGCTGTATTTTGAAGGTAACTAGATAAGTATATGTATAATTATAATATGAAAAGCTACTATATAAGGGGAACAATTTTATAAAACTTCCATTTTTCTCTATATACCAACAAAAAGAAGCTGTTATTTTTAAACTCAATGCTACGATGACTATAAGAGATCAGCTTTAAATATAATGAGAGATAAAAGAAAAGCCAAAGATACTGTGAAAATCCTACTTAGAGGGACACTGGAGTAACTATATTTATATCAGAGTAAAAGCCAGAATAAGCAAAATTAGCAAGAATAAGGAGGACCATTAAATATGGATGGAATTCTCCAAAAAAGACATAATGGTCCTATATTGTTTTTTCTTGACAACCAGAATCAAACTGCATGAAGAAAAAAAAAACTGAAAGAGAACACAGGTAAAGTACAAGTATAACTGGGAGTGTCTTTACTCAGTAGTTAGAAGGGGATAAAAGGAAGGGGTACAGAAGAGTGAAAGAACAAAATGAAACCTATGCTACATCCAAGATTATATCCTGGGACAGGAAACGAATCTCAAGTGATTTATAAAAATTGAAACTATGAGCTAATCATAATGAAATTAAATGAAAAATCAATGAGTAATATATCTAAAAGCTCTCCAAATATTTGGAAGTTAAAATTTTCTGTGGAAAAAAAATTTTTAATTATCTTTGGGTCAAAGACAAATTCTCAAGGGTAGTTAGAGCAAATTTTAAACTGAACAAAACTGTAAATATATAATAATTTATGGATTCAGTTAAAGGAAGTACTTAGAGAAAACTTTATAGCATTCGTGTTCACATTTAAAAAAATCTTTATAGCATTAAATGCGTATGTTTTAAAAGAAGAAAGACCTCAAATTGATAATCTAACCTCTTAAGAAATTAGTGAAGAAAGAATGAAAAGAAATGAACTCAAAACAAGGAGGAAAAATGTGTACTCAAGAACAGAAAAACAGGAGGAAGAAGGGAGAAAAGCAATGGATAAAAATCAGTGAAACAAAGAATGATTCTCTAATTAAAACACTAGTCAACCAGACCTTGAAACTGGGAGGAGGCATAAGAGAAGAAAATGATCAACCTGGGAACAAGAAGTGCAGTATCACTACATAGGCACGGAAATTAAAAGGAAAACACGTACTACAAACAATCCACAATATACCTTTGACAATTTAGGTAAGACTGGCCAATTCCTTGAAATATGCAGGATACAGGAAGTCACCCCAAATTAAAGTGAGGGCATTTATTTCAGGAGACTTGCAGGGTTTAGTTAGAATCTTCGTCTGCTCCCATCAGAGAATTTCCTTATGAATCTTGGTTGATTTGACCTTTCCCCTAAACCTCCTATGTCTATCTCTCCTCTTCCCCACTCTGTGTTCTTTAGGAGTGAGAACTACTGAAGCCCTCAGGAATCCCGCATAGCTTAGCTTTCTTCAGAAACATTTACAAGATGATCTGATTAGTCTTCTCATCTGGAGTCCTCCCCTAACCCTTTCTACATCTAACATCATCAGAGATGCAGTGGAAGCTTTGGACCATCTCCTGCAGATCTATGAATTCCTCTCTCTTTTCTGACTCAGAGCTAAACTACTCTGGTTGACTTTTCTGTGGTGCAATCACTGTCACAGTGCAGCATTCTCTTTCTTGGGTCTGGCAACACTGTTCCCCAGCTCAACCAATTGTCAGGAGCACATGGCTTGTCTCGTGAGCTTTATTTCCTGCCATACAAGAACCAACAGAGTTCTCAGAAGGGCCAAGTTCCTGCCCAAATTACTGGGACAGTGTTGGGACACAAACAAAACATCTGCTCTAATGCTCTCCTCTAATCCAAGGAGGAGCACAGCATGTTTTATACAGTTTATGACTGCAGACTCTAGTCTCTGTATAGGCATCTCAGAGCCCTCTTCTCTGTTCAGTTTCTGTTAGTGTTAGTTTATTATAAGAAAATTTACGGTGAATGTAAAGTTCTCCTTTCTGCCTAAAATGTGCAAGTAGTTTTATTTTTTTTAAAAATCCAAAACACCAGATTTATTCTCATTTCAATTCAAAGTGGCCTTTGCAAATTAATTCCTGTGAGGAAAAATACACACTTAGAGGCAGCATTTTGCTAATAGCATAGTAAGCATGTGGGAGTGTATTCTTGGCCATATTTTGAGAGAACAATAGAGTATGCAATAGAGTCATCGATTAAGCCAAAAAGTTATAATATTTGAACCTTCCCAAAGCAACCCTCATATTTAATATGGATTTCTTTAAACCACCAGAGCTGGGCCTCATCCCTCTCCCACACTCCTTGGAAATCCTGACTCTCATCCAAGACCATCACAATTTAAGACCAGAAAGACATGGTCTGTGTGCTGTCTTCTATATGGAACTCCTGCTTTTAGTTATATGGTGTTGTGTGACACTACCTGGGGAGATGTGGACAAATGCCTACTCAACCCTGAATGGGAAGATCTGACATACCTAAGTATGGTTACCAGTAAAATCCAACTTGGTAAACCAGTGAGTTTATTGGGGTTGTTTGTACTATGGGCGAGGGGTTACATACAGGAGCAGAAATGATTCAGAGACAACTGTATCACCCAAAGCCAACCCCATCACAGATGATGTCTCTTGAAAGCCAGGGACCTGGAGCTCACAACCTGAAGGAAGTCAGTAGATTGGTGTCTTTTCCAGGCAGCTGTATTCGTTTGGTGATCTTTGGCAAATGCCTTTTTTGGCATCATAGAGATAATTATGTGGTTTCTGTTCTTAACTTTGTTTAATATTGAGCATTGCATTTATTGATTTACATAGGTTAAAACAATTTTGTCTCCAGGATGAAGCCCATTCAGTAATGCCTGTCTTTTTAATTTGTCCCTGAATTCAGTTTGCAGATACTTTGTTTGTGACTATGTTTAGCAAAGAAAATGGTCTATAGATTTTGTTGTTGTTGTTGTGACTTTAACTAGTTTTGGTATTAGAATAATTCTGACTTCATAGAATAATTTTGGAAATCTTACTTTGCTTTCTATATTTTGGCTCAAGAAGAGTTATTGTGAGATCTTCCTTAAAAGTTTTATGAAATTCAGGTTCCATACAGTCTTGGGCTTTGCTTTGTGGGGAGGTGTTGTGATATTTTTTTTATGCTTTAACAAATAAAGCTTGCATAAAGATCAAAAAGTGGCATTAGCTACTAGTTAAACATAGAGGCCAGTGGTGGTGCACACCTTTAATCCCAGCACTGGGGAGGCAGAGGCAGGATCTCTGTGCGTTCAAGGCCAAACTGGGCTATATGAAATCTGTCTAAAAAAGCAACAGAGCCAGGCAATGGTAACTCACACCTTTAATCCTAGTACTTTTGGAGTCAGGCACCTTTAATTCCAGCACTGGGAAGGTGGAGATAGGAATGGTATGGCTGGGCAGAGAGAGGAACAAAAGGGGAGAGGAGACAGGAGTCCATTTAACTCTTGCACAGCCTTGGGGATGTCTATCATTTGGCAGTTGTTCCTGTAAGGTGACTGGATAAATTAAGGTTGGTTGTTTGAAAACCTTAGGCTGTTCCTCTCTAATCTTACAATGCAACACTGAAATTGGTTCTCCATTAAATTCCTCTTTGGTTATCCATTAAATTCCTCTGTCTGGACTTGAATATCTCTATGATCTGTTTTAGTAAGTTTTTCTAAGGCCTGTATCTTAGCACTCATATCAATCAACTCTTTTAGAGATAAACCAGGAATTGTCGAGATTACAATTAACATTATATCAATCCCAGTTAAGCTGATTATCCTTTCATTTGATTAATTGTTTCAATTTCAAGTCTTGTATTGCATAATCATAGAGAGACCTAGCTCCATCATAATTGTTTCCCATTTTTTTAATGTGGGAAATCTCTCTCTCTCTCTCTCTCTCTCTCTCTCTCTTTCTCTAAACTTTACGAATCCCCCCTTTACGAATTGCCAATTGTCTCACCCAATCTGCTAACAATGACAATTAAGATGTGAGGCTGACTGCTACTGTGTAGAACAGTAGAAGCCTAAGTGGGTTTCAAGGCAGCTACCTAGTTTGGTAGCATCCCAAGAAGGGGGTCCAGGGAAAGCCCACTAGGAGAGAAGAACGTAAAACCTAGCCATTAGAGCAGTGACTCTGACCTTGTGTAGCTCTTGCCTATGCCAGTGGCTGCAAAGTCATAGGCAGGAAGCTTTTTTGTGAATTCAGGCACCACATTGTGTGCCAGGTGTATCATGAATTATAATTGGTCTTAATAATAAAAACCTGGAGTCAGAAATAGGGGTTAATGCTGAAAGATCAGAGAAGCAGAGCAGCCAGCCATTACATCTTACCTCTACTGAATCCTCAGACCAATGGGGGCAATCCTGTCCCTACAAATCCTCAGACTGAATGCCATGATTTCCTGTCTCCTCCTGCCTTATATTCTTTTCTCAGACTAGCCATATTACTTCTGTCTCCACTTCCCTAATGTTGGGATTAAAGGCATGTGATCCCAAGTGCTAGGATCTCCTTTGTGTGAGTTCTGTTTATCTTTAAGACTGGATCAATCTCATGTAGCTCAGGGTGGCCTTGAACTCACAGAGATCTGCCTGCCTCTGCCTCCTGAGTGCTGGGATTAAATGTGTGTGCTACCGCTGCCTGGTCTCTATGGCTAAATAGTGTGGCTGCTGGGATTAACGATGTGTGCCACCACTGGCTAGCAACTATGGTTAATTGGTGTGGTTAGCTCCACACTCTGATCTTCAGGCAAGCTTTATTTGTTAAAGCACAAACAAAATATCACCACAGAGAGGCTTTTCATTACAGCTTCAATCTCATTGCTTTGAGTCCTTTATATCTCCTGGCTTTAGTTTTGATAGATGCTATGTACTTAGAGACTCATCCATTTCATCTAGATTTTCTTCATTTTTGGAGCATAAGTTTTCAAGCATTCTCTAATGGTGGTCTGGATTTCACTGGACTTTGTGGTTACGATTGTTTAGTTCTTTGTAATTTATACTCACTCCTCCTGGGTTGTGCAAACCTGTTACCCAGGGCCATTCTTATGGGGTTTCTGTATTTCCCTACCCCTGATAAGTGTGATGGGGCCAGCTGGAGCTGCTTAGTTTAGTCTAGAGTCAAAGGTTGAACAGCACCTGTCCCCTTGGGTTAGTGACTCTGATCTGTTTCAGAGACTTTCTGAAGTCTTTCTGTTTATTTTCTGAACTTAAAGAGCCTCGCTGTAAGGTAGATGTTTCACCACCTCCCTTTAAAACATCCTGCATCTTGACAACTTCCCTCTCTGCAAGATAAATGGCTTTATCTCAGAGGAAATTGATGCAGAAGACATGGTGACCATGCTTCTCACTGATGGGTTCTTCTAAATTTCCAAAGAACCTGAATGCTGCTGCGGGCACCTCTCTGAGTCAAGACCTGGATGGTCCCCCCTCACTGCATGACTGGAGTAATGGACTGACTGTATTTATTCTCACCTTGAGCAGCCAGGAGCCTCTTCCCATCTCCTCCTGTCACCTCACTACAATTTTCTTTCTGCGTTTTCATTTCCTAAAAAAAAAAAAAAAACCCTTCATCTTTTGTTCTCCTGTTTGCTCTTCTTGGTCCTGGGATGTATTAAATTTAGGGCTTGACTTTGACTTCAACATGTTTCCCATATCTGTGACACCAATGTCACCCAGGATTTATGGCCTATTAAGTGAAAGATAAAGGGAAACAATATTAAAGGAATAAAGCAAAAACAAAAACAAAAAAGCAAACCTTCTGCTGCTGTTGTAATAAAGTACAGTGCCCATCAATCATGATTTCTGATGCACACAATGGCATCATCCATTGCTTTGTAGAAATTCTGAGAGCCACAGTATGAGTAGTTATCACAGTGAACTTTACAGCCTTTGTCCTTCAGAACACCAGCTTTCAAACTTGAATGCCCCTAGGAATAGAGGGAATGATTTAAAAGTACCAACACCAAGTTCTACCTGAACACCCTGATTTAAATTGTGTGAGTTGCAACCTGAGAATCAGGAATTTTTTTTTTTTTAGTTTAAAAAATTATTAAGTTTATTTTGATCCTATTTTTTTAAAAAAATTTATGCATAGGTGACTTTTATGCAGCAAAGTGACTTTCTTGGCTACAACTTTTTAGCATGATTGGAATCTTCAGGAGAACTGGACAAAATGCAGATTGTTGGGGTTCTGATTCTATAGGCTTGTGTAAGACTAGAGAGCTTTCACTCTTTGCCCGATTCCAGCTAATTAGGTTTTTAGATCTGCTCATTTTTCTTCAAGTGCAGATCATTTGTCCTACCAAGAATGTAAAGTAAGTCAAGGCTAAAGCTAATGTTACATGTCCTCCAAAGGCCCGAGAGATCAGGGACTCAATTGAGCTTTGAAAAGTGAGATGACGCTCTTGGGAAGTGACAGAACCTTAGGATGTGGGGTCTATCTGGAAGTCTTTAGATCACTGAGGTTTGCCCTTGTGGAGTAGAATTCTGCACACCTCTTTACTCGGTTTTTTCCAGCAGCTGTGAGATGAGTTATTTTATTCTCCCCCAAAACCAAAGCCATGAGGCCAAACTTGAATAGCAATCTACAAAACTGTGAGTCTAAAAATGCATTTCTCTTTATAAATTGATTATCTGGGAGTAAATTCTTATAGCTATGGAAAGCCAATGACTCGCATTTCTGCTCGTAAGTATAAAGTGAACAGTAACAGAACCGTGGAAAGAATGCCACCTGAGAAACATACAAAGGACACACAAAGATCCTTCTTTTTCTTTTTTAATTTTTTTTTTTTTTTTTTTTTTTTTTTTGCGGAGGTGATGTGGTTGGAACTCAGGGCATTGCACATGCTATACAAGCACAGAGCTATAAAAACCTGGCCTGGAAACTGTTGTGGGGTTATCATGCTTGAATGCCCTCCCAATTATCTTCTGAGGTTACAGGTTTACAGGTTCAAGTATTGCTACTGAATCAAAACCAGCGCTTTCCTAGTCGCAGTTCACTTTCTGTTAAGGTCTGCCATGTTTTCTGATGATCCATTACCAAGCAGAGCCACTTGGACGGAAAACTCAAATGCAAGATCCTTGAAATAAAGACAGGATTTCCCAGCATGGGCTGGAGCTAAGATGGAGGAGAACGCGAGAGAGCCATAGTGGGCTGATAGAGCTGCCCTCGTCCCTTACCCCCTTCACCCGCTGTAGTCAGAGTCTGAGCACCTGGTGAATTGTGGACAACTGTGGTGGTGCCTTTACCGTGGGTACCATTGGTGGCGGTATATTTGAAGCCTTCAAAGGTTTTCCAAATTCTCCAGTGGGAATAAACCACAGACTCCGAGGGAGCTCGGCAGCTATTAAAACCAGGACTCCACAATTGCGATCCGGCTTTGCAGTTGGGAGAGAACGGTTTTCCATGACTGTAGTATGGTTCAGATAAGAGGCAAAGAAGATCCCCGGAACTTCATCACTAGCAGTGCCTTAACAGAGTCATTGTGGCAGCAAGAAATGGATCTGTAGCTATGGTTGAGTCGGCTGCCATATGAGGCATTCTCTTGCTTTGATTGAAGGAGTTGGTATCTTGTTGACAAGGTTTCCCTCTGTAGTTTCCCAATGGCCCTCAGTTTACTGAAGACCACTTGCAGTTGCTTTTGAGCCAGTTACCATTCTCACCCATCGGAGACTATGACAGTGTCGGTAGGACTTCCGTCCCAAGATTCCTGTCACTGGCTGGACTGTAGAAGTTCAGTAGGGTTTCAGAAGATCAAGTTACAGCCTCTTTAAAGCTGAGGTGGAACAGCCGTGGCCAAGGGAGCGGTGAAAAGACATTTAGCACATTTTTTTTTTCTATTTAAAGATATCCAGAGGGGAGAAAAGATACTGAGTATTTATTAGCACTTGGATTGCATTTGCAATTAAAGCAAATGTCTAAAACCAGTAGAAGTGTGCTTAGAAGATAAAGGACCAAAGGGCAAATAACAGTGAAACTGGACCATCATTTCCTTCAGACCTTCTCTGCCTTGTGTTTTGTGTACAGTTATTCAGACAATAAAAGGTTCCTGTGACTTAATATTCCTTTTAAAGTTACAGTTCTGCCTTCCATACTGAGCATCCTTCATATAAATGCCTGTCTATGCCAACCCCCCATCTTACTTGAAATGAATTACACATGAGAAGGATGATGCAATCAGCATGAGTCATTTCACAGGGAAAGAACTGAAAGATATGCCCACATGTTCATCCTTTGCTTTGAAAACAAAATGCTGTCTTGGTTTAGCAGATTCTGGATAGCTGGGCATAGTGCACACCTTAATAGCAGAGGCAGTTGCAGGTGGATTTCCATGAGTTCCTGGCCAGCTTGGGCTACTCAGAGAGACCTTGTCTCATAAAAAGAAGATGCTGGATATAAAACTCTTTAGGGCTGCTGTATCTTGCTTCCTGTTCATGAGAACAACTTGCTTCCAATATACCCAGGTCTGTGTGAGAATAATTCTTAGATGGGGGGCGGGGCGGGGGGTTGAGGTCTAGTGGTGCTTAAAAGCAAAGAGGACAAGTATGGAGCCTTACATCTATAATCCCATCACTTGGGAAGCTGAGGCAGGAGGATCCAAATTCAAGGCCAAAGTTGACAGCAGTCTCCAAAGGTTGAAGAGAAATAAGGAAATGCTTGTTTTAATTGTTTCCAGTCCCCTGCAGCTGATTTTCAAGCTGTGCTGTGGGGTCTGGTGGAGCTAGAACTTACCCAGCTTTACTGAGCAGTGTTCCTGCTTGTGTTAGGGGTGACATGGCCTTCAGAAGGCATGCTGTAAACGCATCTGCCATTCAGATCAAGGCTGTATATGTAGTAAGTGCTCAACTACTGCTTGTAGTTTGATTATTTGTGGATTGTTGGGTTTTTTGTGGAGTGTGTATGTGAGAGAGGAATATATATATATGTATATATATATATATACATATGTATATATATATATATATATGATATTTATCATTCTAAAAAAAAGATAGGACTTTCCCAGATACCAGTTTGGAGCACCCTTATCAGACAAATAGCAGATCTGACAGATGACACAGCCATACCATGTTGACCTCAGGTCAACATGTCACAACAACACTTACATATCTCCAGTGATCTAGGGGAACAGAGGAGATAAATGGGAGTGGATGGGAGACAGAAAACATGTCCAATGTAAAGTGGACACTTAATGTCAAATGTCTTCAGATAGTCCAGTACCATTTATGATAAATATACACCAGTGACATGCTGGGGTACAACTTTTATGCTGTTTTTTTAAATCTGTACTTCAAAGGTGTTAGATTAAATAGTCAGAGCATGGCTTTCTCTCTAGAACTGGACTGAGCAGTGCTCTTCATGGAAGCTGATAACAGCCTCAGAAAAGACCCAGGTATCTGGGTTGAGAAGGTGCTTCCCAGCATCAGGAGTCCCTAGGTTTGATCCCAGCACCATGTAAACAGGGTATAGTGGTGCACAGCTAAAATACCAGCACTTAGAGAAAGGAGGCAGGAGGATCAGAAGTTCAAGGTCACCCTTCACAACATAGTGAGTTATAAGTCAGCTGGGGTACATGAGATGTTAAAATCAAACAAGACAAGAAAACACAGATTTACAGTTTTTCAACCCGAAGTCCACAAGCCAGGATAACTACCTGAGGTTAAGTTGTGAAAGTTTCGGGTCAGCAAGCCACTTTAAGTCTTCAACCAGTTGGGTTGGACAGATTGTTTTTGAGTCCTGCCAATCACCTATATCTCCTTCCTGATGACCTTGGAAGATGTTGATTCTTGGCTTACAAAACTGTGGTCATGGGGACAGAATTAGAGGATGTATGAGTATGGGAGACACCTCAATTGAAAGATTATCTACTGTGAGAGCAATCAGGCAGCTGTATCCCTAAGGACAAGCTAGAGGCTCTCTTCATCTTTGGTCAGATTGCTCTGGAATCCCCCAAGGGCTGTGACACCATTGTACTCACTGATCCTTGCAAGAGCCAAGACGCCAGCATTTTGACAAGGTATGAGGAACCCTCCACAGCCACTCCAAATCCTATGTCCACTCCAAGGGCCATAAAATCAAGTGTAACCAGAGTGTAATGGTCAGCCACCATTATAAATACTAACCCAGAAGCTTAATGTTATTTTTTAAACGTGGATTCTTGGGGGGGGGAAGAAACCCACTACCACTGCATTCATGAATAACTACTTCAGGGCCATTTCTCAAGAGTCTAGTTTTGTCTCTGCTGGCCATCTCTATTTAATTTTTAGGGTTGACCTTAGTGACTTAATACTCCAAATCCTTAGTGACTTAATACTCCAAATCCTATGTCCACTCCAAGGGCCATAAAATCAAGTGTAACCAGAGTGTAATGGTCAGCCACCATTATAAATACTAACCCAGAAGCTTAATGTTATTTTTTAAACGTGGATTCTTGGGGGGGGGAAGAAACCCACTACCACTGCATTCATGAATAACTACTTCAGGGCCATTTCTCAAGAGTCTAGTTTTGTCTCTGCTGGCCATCTCTATTTAATTTTTAGGGTTGACCTTAGTGACTTAATACTTCTGTACTTTCCCACTCTATAAGTATTTATTTCTGCACAAATACAAATTATTTCTGAATATGCAGCTTTGCTTGGTGTTCCAGATGATACCTTGTATAGTGAGGGGCTTAGAGTAGAATTGGGGATGCTTAGACATTAATGAAATTCCTCCCCGGATCTTGTAACAAGTTGTCAACATTCTTGACCAGTGTTGGCTCTTCTGAATTCTCTTATTTTTCTTCTGTGTTTTGCTCAGAAATATTCACCAGTGTGTTAGAGGGTCCACATAGAAGCTACTGTCTGCTTCTTATTTACTTTGTACCAAGCCCTTGGATGAACAATTTAGCTGAGAGACCCCTTTCATTCAAGCAAGTCACAGCCAGTAGGGTTCACTAATGAAGATATTGAAAAAAAGGGTGTCTTTCAGTTGTTCCACAGACTCCAGTGGGGCAGGAACCGTTTATTTCACAAAGCCATACTGTGGAGAACACAAATAAGTTTTGTTATGAATTCACTTTCACTGGTCCAATAATTAATGAAAATTTTTTTCCAGAGTCTAGCAACAGCTGTTAATCTTCAGTGTCTGCTGTTTTGGATTGCCATTTTATTCTGGCATTCATTGCTTCTCTCTCTCTCTCTCTCTCTCTCTCTCTCTCTCTCTCTCTCTCTCTCTCTGTGTGTGTGTGTGTGTGTGTGTGTGTGTGTGTGTGTGTGTGTGTGTATGTGTATCTGACATCATGTATATAGGTCAAAGGACAATCTCAGGCATCAGTTTTTGGGCACCACTCACCATTTTTGTTTGAGACAGTTTCTCATTGCCATGGATTTCACAGAGTAGGCCAGTCTATTTGGCCTAAATGCTCACAGGGGTCTACATGTCTCCAACTCCTATCTCACCACTGCTGGGATTATAGGTGTGCCATTCTCCTTAGGTTTTTATATGGGTTCGAGGAGGCCAAACTGAAGTTCTCGTGATTGTGAGGCAAGCATTTTATCAATTGAGTCATTGCCCCAATACCACTGTTATTTGTATAGGGCTGCTTGACATGATAAAGTAGGGACAGCTAGCCTGAGGCCATTTTAACCATCTTGTATTACTTTGCTTTCTGTTGCTATGACAAAACACTGACAAGAATAACAACTCAGAGAAGAAAGGCTTTATTTGGTTTACATGGTCCATCATTGAGGGAAGTCAGGACAGGAATCTGGAGGCAGGAACTGAAGCAGAGACCATCCAGTACCTCTGCTTAATGGCTTGCTCTCCATGACTTGTTTTCTTATACAACCCAGGGCAAAGCTGCCTAGGAGTGGTCCTGCCCAAAGTAGGATGGGCCCTCCCGTGTCAATAACTTATCAAGAAAATGCCCCTCAGCCATACCCACAGGCCAATCTGCTAAAGGCAATTCCTTACTGAGTTTCACTCTTCCCAAGTGACTTTGGTTTGTGACAAAACTAACTAGCACAGTACCATCTGTTATTATGGCTGGAATTGTCATTCTCATGACATAGTTCCAAGCTTACGGTTTGTCTTCCTTATTATTCTACGGCCTTCTGGAGAACATACTACCTGGCTTATAATAAAATTTTGTGTTCTGTTCTGTTTTTGCATACTTAATTTTTTCATTCAGTTTGGTTTTATGCTAAACATGAACCCATAATTCCCAGTTCCAGAGGCTTGGATGAGGCCACTGGGTCATATTAATATGAAGCATAGCATCTCACTGTCTTCTCAGACCTAAATGGGACATCTATGTCAACTCTTGCCCTCAAGGCTCAGGGACTGTCATGGGAGAGGAATGGAAAGAATGGAAAAGCCAGAGGATAGGGAGGAGTGCTGTGAAATGCTCTCTGGAAGATGACATAGGTGCTGTGCTGGTGAGCAAACACATGGCAACAATGATTACCTGCACAAGATCAGAACAGCATCCATGAATATCAGCGACATGCTATGTGGACTTGGTGGCTCAAATGGAGAGGATGCAAAGGGAAAGGGGGCATGCTGGAGGCATCTGGGGAGAGTTGGGGTGCATGCGGTGTGCTGTTTATAAGTATGAACAGGTCAAAGATAAATAAAACCTAAAGAAAGGAAACTGTCATCTTTCACATGAAAGACTTTGAAGAAAACAACAGTTTTAGTGATGATTGTCTCTAACATCCAGCATTATTTGATACATATCTGTAATTCTTGCCAATAGGCAATGAATTCTGTTTCTAATGTAGCCATCTGCCGTCTCTGGTCTTCCAGGCTTCTGCTTTTTCTTCCCATCACATAAGGGTTCTCCATGCAGATTCCCTTTCTAGCTTCACATTTCCTCTACTCTCAAATGGCCACGAGAAGGAAATCTCCGTTTCTAGCCCAAACATTACCCCATTTTGTTTAAAACTTTAGAATCTGTATCATCATCTCCTGGGCTGTGGGCATCTCAAAGTTGATGTACCAAAAGCTATAGTTGTCACTTCTGCCTCTGGATCCATTCATTCCCTGCCCATTATTTGTCCACGGAGAATTCACTTCTGATATTTCAAATGATAACTCCCTGCATTAATTAATCCAGGTGCCATTTAGAATCACCCATATCCAGGGGTCATGTGATATTTTCACTCAGTAAGTACTTGTAGTTTTAGAGAATAATCCCCACTGTATCAGCAGGAACTCTGCTGTTACTTAAGGCCTTTTCAAATATATTTTCATGTAACTAAGTTGATGGGGGATGTTTGGAATGAATTTAGACGCATAATGAAACCTTTTCCAATCTAAAGTATTTATTTATTTTTTACTTTTGGCTTAGACAATATTGATAGTTTTATTCAAATTATCTGGCTATAGGAGATTCCATGTGTTTTTGATAATTATATATCAACAATTATTATTTACATCTTTAAACATCACTGAAGGAATGCTGTCTGCTTAATTTGTTTTTTCCTTTCTATATGTTCCTGGCAACTCATTACAACTAGCTTGTAACTTAAGATAAAAGTTGGCAAGGCATACTTAAACAGTTTAAAATGAACATCACAGATACCAAATGATCACACTAAAATATGAATATCTCTAGATCCAAATATTTCCCCTGTGCATTGCCTCTTATTTTAATGTAATTTCTTCCCGGCTTAAAAAGAATCTCTCTATACCATCTGCTTCTACAATATTTTGGCATGTTCACAAAGTTCCCCTCCCAGACCCTGCGGTTCTGAAGTTCTTTCAGAGAAGTATGTTAAAGAAAATACGAATTTCCATCCTTTCAAGACCATTTCTTAATAAACAGCAGATGAATTAATCAAAACACACACAGCTGCACAAACGCTCCCTTATAACCGCATTTCCCTTCTCATTGTCCCCTAGACCCTAAGCTGTAATTTGCCATGGAGAGACTATTTTAGGTACTACATGCACAACCTATGCATGATTTTTCTATAAAGCATGCATATATGGCTTGATAAGCTTAATTATAAACTGTGATTTACTCCCTCATCAGCTCACATATTTCATTAGTAAAAAGATATGTTCAGAAAATGGCCAGATAAGCAAGACAGGTTTTCCAAGGGAAGTTCACAAACAGGAGCAGTTCTACCAGTAAAATAATTTTTAGGTGCTGGAAAGATGGGTCAGGGGTTTAAGGGCACTGGCTGTTCTTCCAGAGGATCCAGGTTCAATTCCCAGCACCCACATGAAGGCTCATAACCATATGCAACCCCAGTTCCAGGGATTTCGGCCTATGAAGGTATGGAATGCTCACAAGGCAGGCAAAACTCCCATACATATGAAAATAAGATACATTTTTAAAAATTTAAATATTTTAATAAATTATACAATATCCTATCTGAAATTGAAATCTCTCTTAAATAAAAAGAGAGCATTTCCAGCTTTGTTTTTTGGGGTTTTTTGCAACAACGGTGAAAGATGAAGTGACTCACTTTTTGAATGTTTATTGAATAATTAGAACTCAGAGTCATTGGGTTTGATTTGCAAGTAGATATAACTGACATCTAGACAGTGACGCCGACATTGTGGGTAGGTGAATAGCAGCAACCCAATACTCTCCCCAGGAAAGTCCACATCAAACATTACATTCACCTCCAAAGTCACTTTTTGAAATATATTCAATACTTGCCAAATTTAGATTCTAAACAGCTTCCATAACAAATCAGTACCTTTAAATTTTCTCATCATTTTGGGGATGTGGTCAGTCTGTCTCTTCCAATATTTTCCATCCTGATCCATCTGTTTTGCACACAGTTAGCTTTGTGAAGTTAAAATAGTGTTGCAAATCCAAATATGTTCATGTGGTCCCTGGGCCCCTCTCTAGGCCTTGTTCTTACACACACACACACACACACACACACACACACACACACACACACACACACACACACACACTGGCTTTTGCATCTTTGTTCTGCTCAACTTTTTTTTTGTTTTGTTTTGTTTTTTGTTTTTCTTCTCAGTGGTTTACCCCTTACCCTCCTCCTCCGTTAGTTTCAGCCCTGAATATATTCTAAGGATAACCTCTATGGAACAAAGGGCTGGTCAGGGGTGTACCTTTGACCCCCCTGTGAGATCTACATTTTCCACCTTACAGCCCCTCCCCAATAGAATTGGCTGTCATTTCTGTCTGCCTTACTCAACTGCATACCCTTGAGAACAAAAAACACCCCTTGTTGTTATGGAATCCTGAATAGACATGGTAACATTCGATGTAACAGTGAATTTGGTGGAAGAACAAATTGTGCACTTATGTATTAAATGAATGAATCAATTAGCCAATGAATGAGAACTCATTTATTAAAATCTTGTCTCTGCTGCCCTCCAGTGGTCAATCAGCTTAGGCTCTGAAAAACTTCAAAAGAAAAGAGAGGTGAGGGGAAAGGAAAAGGAACAAAACAAAAATAAGTTATTTGCAGGAAGAGCAAATGCTCTGGTTTGTAGCATTGATATTTTCCTTGAGTAGAGTTTTGTATTTTCCTCTGAGGTATTATCTTTTAATTCCAGATCAGTCTCCGAGATCTGGTAGTTTTCCATTTCTTCCCATCTTCAGAAGGCTAAACTGGATAGTAATAGAAGATGCCAATAGACACAAACTGTCCGTTCACCACTTGCAGGGAATGGTTGTGCGTGCCGGCATCAGAAGCCCATGGTGAATGGATGTGGTGGTGGTCATAATGTCTGCATTTTCTGTGGAAATGGCCCTTGGCCCTTGGCACACAAAGTGAATGACGATGCTGGTTTTGCCATGTGCTCTTTAGGTGCAAAAAGTCACATAAATGATACATCTTACCAGTAATCTAGTATTAATAATCTTCATATCTCAATAGTTCAGTGTAGTGATGCAGGAAGATGTTTACTATGTATGTTTTGCAAGCCTGTGTGAGAACTGTGTGCCTGGGTCTGTGAGACTCACATGCTGAGTTCATCTGGTCTTTCCTAGGGGTGAGAGAGCAAACCTTCCCGACACTGGCTTTCATCTACTCCCAGCTTTCCTGTAATTCAGATCTCATCCCAGGATTGATGACAAAAATAAGTTTTTGTTTGCGGGAAGACCAAATGCTGTTGTAGTGCTGTTGACCCAAGTGCTCGCTGCTGAAATATTGAGTCTGCCCCATCTGTGTAATTCCTCTGGAATGTTGCTTTGCTCTGGCAGGGAAGTCTCTCAGTTCCTTCCTAGATTGCCGGTCCATCACAAGCTTACAGTGCCTTACTGCCTAATTCCCTTTCTTCCTTAGTATACCCAATCTGTCTTTCACAAAACTGAGTATTTTATCCTTCTCATTCTCATTAGGACTACTGGAATTTGATGTACATTTTAAAAGCATTTTTGCATACATGCACTATACAATATAACACATTTAAGCACTGCTTTTCTCTGGTCTTGTTTTGAAGTTTATCTCTACAGCATAGAGTGGCATGTCTAAGTTTTCACTACTGCAGCAACTGCTTTGGGCTCTCCAAATTAATTGAACATAATAAAATTTTAATGTTTTCAACTACCACTTAAAAACATATTTTCCTTCATCAGTATGTTTATTAAAAATATAGACTGCTGGTCCTGAACTTAAATGCCATTTTGAGTGGGTCCTGATGTCCATAGAAATAGGTCTAATTGTTTGGGTCACAAATATCCTTTGGACAGAGTTGAAGATGTAAACAGAAATGACCATGAAGGCAGTACCATTTCAGACATAAGTTCCCTTATGATAAATGCTTGCTAGAAATGAGGTTTTGTCTTTGTTTTTGTTTTTTTTGTGTGTGACAGGGTTTCTCTGTGTAGCTTTGGAGCCTATCCTGGCACTCACTCTGGAGACCAGGCTGGCCTCAAACTCACAGAGATCTGCCTGCCTCTGTCTCCTGAGTGCTGGGATTAAAGGCGTGCGCCACCAACGCCCGGCTTAGAAATGAGGTTTGATATGTTTAAATTACATTAACAGAGGCTGAATAGCCCAGGCATAACGTCACACTGTGTAAGGTCTTGCACTCCACAACACTCTTTCTGTTTTATCTACGGTCAATTACCACAGTCCAACTTGTTCTTAACAAGTAAAACTTTTATGTCCAGTCAAGCAAAGTCTTGCATCTCTCTTGGCCAAGAAACAGCAACCAGATTCTTCATGTCATACATTTTCATGTAATTTATGATCTTCTTGTGCTTCCCAGTTGCTTTATGATAAACGGAGTGTCCTGCAGTGAAGCCACATGCATGAAGAAGTTCCACATGGAGGTGACCACATTCTGCTACTTCCATCCCTCCTGGTCCAGCTTAAGTGACGTCCCTGGATTAGGAATGGCAAGGCTCAACCTCACCTGTTTACAGAATCATGGAGTTTTATTCATTTATGTTAAATTACTTACTTACTTATGTGTATGTGTGTTTACCTTTATGTATGACTCAGCACTACATGAGGGCCTGATGTCCACTGAGTCTAGAAGAGGGGGATGGATTCCTTGGAACTAGAGTTACAGATGGTTGTGAGCTACCATGTGGATACTAGGGAGGAGTAGCCACTGCTCTTAACCCCTGGGTTATCTCTCATGCCCCAGGATTGTATACTTCTAAAGTATACAATTCCACAGAGCTGAACAAGATACATCTTAGTAAATTCTGCCTATAGGACATAGACACAGACCAGGCCTTTGGGTCATATTCATAGATTGGGTGTGCAAGAGCTAGCCTGCTATCTGCCTTTGTCTATCTGTCTGTCTGTCCTTGACAGAGAGGACCTGTTATATACCTGGCCTCAAACTCACTATGTAGCCTTGGAACTTGAACTTCTGACCCTCCTGCCTCCTCCTGAATGCTGGGATTGTGAGTCTGTGTCACCATCATTCCAAGTTGGGATCGAACCCATGTCTCCATGCATACCAGGTAAGCATTCTACCAACTGAGTCACCACTTCAGCCCAAGATATACCCCAACAAAGTTTCACACTTATCTTCTCTGTAATGGAAATGGACACCTAGCTGAGAATTCGATGATTGAAGACACCAGTGGGCAAACGCGTAGAAAAGGGACTGTGCTGGTGAGGTATCAGAAGCACTGATTACTAATCTCTGGAGATAGAAACCAAGGGGACAAAAACAAATGTGTTTTGTAGGGCAATTATAACAACTGTGGCCTTTAAGGCTATAGAATGGATGTCAAAAGTTAGTAAGATAAAGCTTGTCTTAGCTACTGTTCTATTGCCTTGAAGAGACACCATGATCATAGCTACATATAAAAGGAGGCATTTAATTGGGAACTTGCTTACATTTTCAGAGGTGAGTCTATGACTATCATGGCAGGGAGCATGGCAGCAGGTAGGCAGGCATGGCACTGGAGCAGTAGCTGAGAGCTTATATCGTGAATAGATAGCAGGAAGGAAGAGAGTGAGACTGGGCCTGGTATGAACTTTTGAAACCAAAACCCACACCCAGTGACACACCTCTTCCAACAAGGCCATATTCTCCAATTCCCCAATTCTTTCCAGATAGTCCACCAACTTGGAACCAAACATTCAAATATACCAGCCTATGGGGGCCATCTCCATTCAAACCAACACAAAGTTCTTAGTCCCTGTTGACAAGTTCACTGCACATTAGTACTAATATGTTAGCTGGACTTGTCTTCATTTGCAAGATGGGTAGGTTTGGGAAACATTGTAAATATGGTGTACCCAGAATTGAAAAGGTACTTGACAAATCATTTATTATATCTTTGTGGACAAGTAAAAATAAAGGATATCTATAATAAATAAAGAGTAATAATATCTGTTACTATTTCCCCTAAGCTATTAGCATATATCTTATCAGATACTCAACCATACAAAAAAGATCCATCAGTATGTTTTCTACTTACATGTGCTGAAGAATTCTCCCCATTTGAGACCTCACTTTTGATCCTACTTAATCCCCACCCCCACATCATTTATTAGGCTACCAGGCTACTTCATTTGAACCAAGGCTTTAGACCTACTGCTCTTTGAGACTTGTTCTCTCACCTGTACTTTTGTCCATAGCTCACACTTTCTCTTTGACAGCTTCTATAAAAAGGGGTTTGTGGGAGCTGAGGATGGTCCAAAAATAAGGTCCAACAATGGGAAAAAAAATGGAGGTCATGCTTCAATGTTCTGAGGAGGTTTTGTGGTGCCCCATGCAAAGATTAAACTGAGCAAATTTTCCACAAGATTCTTACTTCTACTCTGCTTTTCTTCTTAAACGTTTTAGTTTGGTTTGGGTAATTCTTTGTCTCTGAATTTGCATGTACAAGCTGATCAGCAGATGGCACCACTAACCTGAAGAAACCATAGTTGGCTGCATAAAAATCAGATATCCATTGCAAATGCAGATTGTAAAATTTGAGATAATAAAGTATATTTTCATAAGAAATAGATATTAACATTTTAATTTTGCCAAATTTCATATGAATCTATTTAATGAGATTGCAATCTCCTCTGCAGGATTTAACTAACTGGGTTTTAAAACAACAATCTATTATAAACACATCACTGTGTAACTACAGATTTCTCAGTACCGTGATTTATTAGGGCCATATAAATATGTCATAATTAAGCTTAAAAATAACATGTTACAGGAAACTTAGGTTATTTCCAATATCTTATTTTCATAAATAGCACTTCCTTAACATCCTTCTGCTAATTCCTTAGTTGTAAGGCACATATTTAATAGTCCGCACAGGACACATTGTTAGAATTCCTGCATTAAAATAAATTTTAAAGTATTAATTTCAAGCTGATCACAAGAAAGGACCTGGTAGTTTGTTCCATCCTTTTTTCTTTGCATTGTAGACACTGGATATTGAAGAACGATTAATCAGGCTGGAGAGATGGATCACTTGCTGCTCTTCCAAAGATCTGAGTTTTTGTGGGTTCCTGGCACCCACATAAAACATATTATAGCTGCCTATAACTCTAACTCCAGAGTATTTGATACACTCTTCTGTCCTCTGCAGGTACCCAGGGGCATGTGGCACACACACACACACACTAAATAAAATTAAAACTTTTAAAAAAGAACTATTTATTTCAAAATGGGCACAAAATACAAATTTTATGTAATTTATCTTTTATTATAGGCTCATTAACTCCTTTACAAATAGAATAATTATTAATTCCTATAATTTTATTAGCATTCTTATTAAGTTATTCTTGTCATTAAAGTAATTCTAAGAATCATTCATTTGAATGTTATCCATGAGAGTTGTTATTTTACTTTAGAACTAATGTATCTGTCTTTCTTTAAGTGTTTTAAGTCCTTTGAATTATTTTGTGATTAACTTTTTAATTATTTAAAATTAATTTTGTCTCTCCTGGGATGATTCCCTCAAACTGTGAGCTAACACAAACCTTTAAATTGCTTCTCGTCAGGTGTTTGGTCGGAGCAAGGAAAAATGTTTGACAGTCAGATTCATAAAGACATGTAGATGTACTTTCTTCCTGCCTGGTCCCACTTCCCTTCAGCCCCCAAATAAACACACTGATGCTTATTTTAATTAGAAACTGTTTGGCCAATGGCTCAGGCTTCTTACTGGCTAACTCTCTCTTAATTATTAACCCGTAACTACTAATCTATGTATTTCTACATGGCCTCATCTTACCAGAGATGACTCCAGCATGTTATTCCTTCAGCCACTACATATCTCTCTCGGGTGGCTCCTCTCTGCCTCCTCTCCCCAGCATTCTCCTCATGTGGTAGCCCTGCCTACACTTCCTGCCTGGTTACTGGCCAATCAGTGTTTCATTCATCAACCAATAAGAGAAACATATATACAGAAGGACATCCATCAAAGACAGAGAATACAACAGAAGAAAAGGAGGTGTTCTCACATCTCCCAGGGTATATGTGGAGCAATGAACTGTATTTGTGTGTATTAGGACACAGTTTTATAGCTGTGATACTTCTGAGATCTCTGCTCAATGTTGTATCTTTTGTGGCCTCGATATTTCATGGAGAAGCAGGTTAAAATCTCAACAATTACGTTTCTTTCCATTTCCATTTTCCCATGTATATTTTACCATTGTGTAATTCGGTGCATCACAACTTGTATTTGCAATGTAGTTTGGGTAATTTGATATTTCTAGAAGGCATTTTGCTCTAACAGCTGCCTTTACTTTTTAAAATTGACTAATTTACTTTGCGTGTGGATGTGTAAGTGGTACGTGGAGGTATGTGAGCAGGTGTGCCTTCACTTGTGTGCACCTGTGTATGGAGGTCTGAAATTAACAAGTATCTTCCTCAGTCGCTTTCCACCTTATGTACTAAGGCAAGGTCTTCCAGCAAACCTGAAACTCACCAACTCCAGTTAGTACAGCTGGCCTTCTTGCCCCAGAAGCCCTGTGTCTTGTCTTGCCAGTGCTTGGATTACAAGTGGCTGCCAAGCCTATTTGGCTTTCACATGGGCTCTGAGGATCCATATTCTCACCCTCATACATGTGTAGCCAGCACTTTATCCACCGAGCCATCTCTTCAGGCTCTGATTTTCTTTTATTAGCTCAAATTATGCACACTGTGTTTCTTGGCATATCAGTTTATCTATTACTATCTACGTTAATAGATGCTTTGAGGGTGATTGAAAATTTTAATTTTTTTCATCAGGTTAGAAGGCTTTTTTCATGTTCCTTGCCTTTTCTAAAGGCTTCCTTGGGAAAACCATAGGCCTATGTCAGCATATATTATGGTTTATGGGGTATAGATTCAAAATAGCACTGGAAGATGGGCACTGAGCATCACAGACATGAACATAAGGGGACAGTTCAGATTTAACTCATAATAGTAAAAATATTTTATGGAGTCCTTAGTGTGGAATTGGTTAGTCTTACCAATTTTCTGGTAGCCCAGACACAGTAGGGTTTCCTAGGGACCCAGATGCTCTAATAAAACTTTGACACATCTGGGCAGGACCAAGTCTTCAGTTTTCATTAGACTGTGACAATTGACAAAAAGGGCAGGTCACTGAGCACACAGGCACCCTGCAGGCCCTGTCAGGAAGACTGGGGTAAAGTGGGATGCAAATAATGCGTACCTCAAAGGAGTTTGGGACGAACAGATGTTTTAATAGGAAAGTACTCACGAAACCAGTCAGTCCTCTACACCAGGCGAACCATGGAACAGAGCGAGCCGCCTGCGTGTGACCCTCATATTTAAAAGGTCTTGCTATGTCACTGACCAACCCTAGTGTGCGTGGTCTACGTCACCTGTGCCAGCCCCCGAGAGGGCGTGGCTAACATTTCCCCTACACTGGGGACTAGTTTAATTAGTGTGTTCAATTTAACTTCCTCGTTGAGGTGGAACCAAACAACTTTAGAAATAAGGTGTTCCTTTAATCACTAGTAGTTGGTCAGTACCAGGCTCCTTGTATCTTATCACAGAAGTAGCTGTCAGTTTCTCTTCAATTCCCTAATAAACTCCATTTCTATATTGGGATTAAGTATTTGCTGTTTTCTGAGTGTCAAGAAACTGAAAAAGTTCCCATTGATCTATAATTTTCATGCCCTTTCTGTTTGATTTGTTGGATTTTTTTTTAAATTATTACTTTAAATAAGCTTTTTGTGCACTGTAGTTAGTAGCCAATTGCAAGCATTGTAACAAATATTTACCCTTAAATTCTGATAGATAGAAAATAGGTCTATCTCTTTCCCGATGTTTATGTATGAGCTTTATTTGCATACAAATCTTGGTTATTCTCTGGCCCTGCTATCATGAGAGAAACACTGTTATCCTATTGAAATGTTTAGGAATGCAACCTCTGTTTATGTGTGGGGGTACATACATGAGATACCACATATCCTGCTTATTATTTTGCTCAAGTTCAGTTTTTCAAATTACCATAAATATAAATTTGTAATCTAGTAAGAACAGTATGATATGCTAAGGCATGTTCTAATTTAATGCCAAGTTCAACTATCAAGTTTGTAAACAAATGTTTAAGTTAATGTTCTGAAGCAAACATTCATTACTTGATATATGGGGGAGCTAAATGCTGCTCTGGGTATGGTATGAGTTGGAAGTCTACTTACTGCCTGTGAGTCAGGCTGCCGACTCAACTATGGATTGTGCCCCCAGCAGGCCTGCTGCATGACACAGAATTGTCTCCACCAGCCACAAATTACATCTGTCTATGCCTCTATTTGTTAGACAATCTGGCACCAGGGACAGCTGAGATGAAGGATTTTAAAACAGCTCGCTTGATTGATGTGTCTAGAGCTATCTCTAAATCCAAATAAAATGCTAAGTGCTATCAAGAACATGTAAATCAAGCATGTCCCTCTTTGAGCCTTGACAGGGTCTGGCTAAGGCCATATGGCACTCACGTGTGCAGGCTGGAACTGACTTATATTCTACAGTAGAATCAAAACCTGCTTGCACTACACAATCAAACAGGTCACATTTTGAAGCTGGTTCAGCTGGGAGGTGGTATCCAAGGCCCAGCATGTAAGCCATGATGAGATAAATCTGAATGGTGGCACCTAGGGATTTCAACCAGGAAAATGTAGTATCAGTTATGAATGTAGAAAGTGGTTGATGTCAAGGAGGCTGCAGGAAGATCATCTGTGACCAAGGAGTGGGAATTATACATGGAAGCTAAATGCCAATCACTAGGGCTTCACTTTGGGGAGAATCCAGACCTGAACCTTCAGGTGATATGACAAAAATGTTCCAAGTTTTTATGTCCGTGAAAATTCTATCCATGGGACAGTACAGCTAAAACAAACAAACAAATGCAAACAACCCATTTTGTTACCTGTTGTTCCCATTGTCACCAAGTAACACCAGCTCTATCTAATGCAGGCTGTAAGGAATTTCAGAAAAGTGTGAAATTCAAGAAATTAACCACAAGCCCAAAAACTCAAATTAGAAATACCAGTGAAAAATAAGGAGATAGGCAGAAGGCACTTTAGTAAATTGAGCCCAGGAGCCCCTGGATTCTGACTTCTTGTCACCAGGACCACTTCCTCAGACTCTGATGCTGCCAGGGACCATGTGGTGAATGAAGTCTAAAGCAACAGTTTGTTTTGCTTTTGCATGAGGAATCTGATTGGCCCATTATGGACATGTGACCATGTGATATACTTTAATTACAGGGGAAATAGAATCTGGAAGCTTCAGCATCATTAATGATAGGCAGGGACTTGATGCCAGAGCAGGTCCTGAGAATGAAAGGGTGAAGGGCCTGGAGAATGGGTGTGTGTGCATGCACACACACAAACTCACATACAAGAAGTGAATTTCTGTATCAGAAACTTTAGTGTTTTGTTTATTTACTTATAATAAAAACTTGTTTCTGTTTTTCCTTTTTTTTTTAATTTGGTGGTTACTGGAGATTGAACCCATAGGCTCATGAATACTAGGCAAGTGTTCCACTTTAATGAAGTCTGAGAGCAGCCCATGTTTCGTGCAAAGGGATGTGGGAGTGGGTAGTCACATGACTGTTTTTCTGAAGTGTCTCATGACTCACTATCTCAGAGCTTGCGCACTCTGAGATGAACCGTGTAACCCTGGATCTCATTCCTATCATCACCCTCCATCACCACGTTTTGCACTCTGAAGTTAATGTCCTAGCCCTGTGACATCCTTGCCAACACGTACCAACTTGAGACCTGGTAGTGCTGTTTATGGCTTGGGCCTCTCTGGAAAACGACTTCTGAATCCTGCCCTGTTTCACTCAGGCAGGTGTAGCCCCCAGGCAGGTGCAGCACCCAGGCAAGTTCGGCATTGGGGTCTGGTGAACAGTGGGTGGTGGAAGCTTTCAGGAGATGGGCTTTCCTTAGATCTGTTGACCCATGCCCAGGTCAAGCTCTCAGAATTTGGGATTTCCTATTGAGGTTTGAAATGACTCCTTGTCAAAGGCAAGTGCTTTGGAAGTCAATACTGATCAACTTTCCCTTCACAGGTCTCTTTAGCCCTGTAAAGGCAGGGATTCCTGGATTTAGATGACTCCTGCTGTCCTATACGAATGTAGTTATTTACTATTTTCTTGTTCAAGTGCCCACCTCCCTCCAATAGCCAAAGTGATCCTATCTGTTCTATTTCATTTTTTCCTTTGCATCCTTGACACATTACTCTCACTTGACATCCACAAAAAGGCACAAAACAAAAGAAAACTCAGGTAAGAGCTCATATATCCCTGCACCCTATGGCATCCACTCCCCAGTCCTCTTCCTGACATCCTATCTACCTAGTTAAGGTCTGCTCAGCTCAAATGCCACCCTCTCTGAGCATCCTCTCAGATTGTTCGCATGTTGCCTTGCTCCCATGTGTTCTCAACATACCTCTCTAATACTTACTGTCGTCTCTTTCCCCCTTCTTTCTTCCTTTCCACCCCATACAACTACCTCTCTGGACAGGGTCTTACATACCCCAGGATGGCCTCAGACTTATGTAGCCAAGGATGACTTTGATCTTCTGATCTTTCTGTCTCTACTTCCTGTTGCTAGGATTATACATGTCCACCACCATGCCCTGTTTATGCAGACCTGAAGATAGAAGGCTGATCTTTATGTATTCTAGATGAGCACTCTGTCAATTGAGCTGTGTCCACAGCTCACCAAAGCTCTGGTTAATTGCTGGTGCTGTGGGTTGAACTCAAGATCTCATTCTTGCCAGGCAAGCACTCTACTGCTGAGCTAAATCCTCAAGCCCCATGCTAATTCTTAATTGTAAATGTTATCGCCCATCTCCTGGCCAGGCTGCAAATTCCTCGCTCAGAGACTTACTGATCCCTGTAGCTCCAGAGTCAAGTTCAGTTACTTGAGTAAATGCTCCTGTTTGGAAAAGGTAGGGAAGACAAGGAATAGGTTTACTTACACTTCTACATTTTTTAAAAATTGGAAACATTTATATCTTGCTTTGTTCTTCCAGAACAAAAGTAAAGAATGAAGAACTAAATTTAACAGAGCCACTGATGATTTTTATCTCAGTTATATCCAAAGTTATCCAGCTGCTTGTAAACAATTAATAATAGAAAAGAGCTATACAAATGTATCTTTTCATGAAAATTTCTAGATAATACCCACTTGTTAATAATGTGGTATTCTGTAGTGGCAGAAAAATGAATTGTTGACTGTGAAAATACTACTCAGTCATATCTCTGTCCCTAAACAATATACAATCTCATCTTTCATGGCTCTCAGCTGCGCACTGGAAGATACTATAGACATGAGCCAGTGTTCCACATGTAACAAATGCTCACCAAAGACACAGCGAATTCCAGTTGGACAGGGCTTGCCCCTTCTGCAAAGGGCACATAAATGAATAAATACAAGGAAATCCCCTCCCATGGCACACACACACAGGCACGCACGAAATCTTCAGAGCAGCTGGGTTATATTAGAAGTTGCAGGACTTTTGTTAGTTCAGATGTTTCAGGGCTGTTAAGGCACTCTGAAGAAGAAGTAAATATTTTGAGTAAGTCTCATTTCCATGCTGGCTGTGGGGAAACACCAGCATAGTTTACTACAGTTTTCTAATAAAACAGTCTCATGAAAGAATACCAGTGTTAGTCACCTAGCACATGACTGCTAAGGCAAAATGGTCGCTGTTTTCTTCCCTGAATATTCCAAACATGATTTCATTCTGACTGTCTTCCAGATGGACTCTCTTTTCAGTAAACTCCATTGGAATAATCATGGAGTGTGTGCTCACGAATCCATATTAGTTTAAACCAAATATGACCTGTTTATAGAACTTCATGTGGAAGAGTGAAGGTGGTCAAGCATTTGAACTATGGAAGGGAAAGCTGGTTGGAGCTGGAAAGGAACAGTACAGAATCCAGACCATCACTGTTGATAAGCCTTATAATAAGAAGACAATCTACTCAAGATTGGTTTAACATGGCTTTATTAATTTGCAAGGAGAAAGACTCTCAAACACAGACACCAAAGGTTTGTCCGATCAGGGCATTTTCCTTTATTGTCAAACTGTATGGAAAGCCAGTTAGTACCTAAAAACAGACGTAATAAATATAAAGTCAGAAGATGCGGACACAGAGAAATTGATTTTTAGTGGCTCAGGACTAAGATGGATGTATCCGTCTCTCTCTGAGAGCTTGTCAAGGGATTAGAAAACACTCTGCTCTGCTCTTCCCAAAGCCTGGTGCATTCTATCCCAGTTCTTCACCAACTTTTACTAATCCATCTAATCGTACTTTAATTATCACTTTCACAGAGAGACCTTTGCTGGCTGTCTTGTCTCAGGAAGGGCCCCTTCAGAGCACCCCAGTGCACCCTGTAATTTCTCTTTATAGCAATTACCTCAACTTGTGCTTCCATATTTATTCCTTGCTCTTCTCTTCCTACTGAAGCTTCCAAGAGACCAGGTGTTACTTGTTTTGAGCTCCACTGAACTCTCAGAGCCAGCATAGTGCCTGGCACATCTGCAAACACCCAGCACATACCTGTTGAATGGCTAAGTGACTGTATGAGTAATGGATGAGAGCACGGGTGGGAGGTTCAGGGTTTCTTGACTGAAACAAAATTAGTCTTTTCATTTGTGAAGTGAGGATATAATAGTACCCACTTTATATCATTCTCTTGTGAATGAAATATACAAATAGATGTAAAACACTTGAAAGAGAGACCAATGCAGAGAAAGCACATGAGCATGTTAACATCATCTTACAAATGACAATTTTTAAGAGAAATCAGAAGCCCACTTCTCAATTTCTCTGGAAGACTACTTGGTTGGGTACCATCAATATTAATCTATGAAGATATTTATACATTTTCCACAGTTTAGTAGAATTTTGATAACACATCTAACTAAATATGTGACTAAGTTAAAAAGTTTGTACCAAAGTCTTCATAACTTAGAATCAACTACATGTCATATAGCTATGTACTCAATCATTTTGTGTGGACCAATTTTGGATGGCAACTGTCTATGGCAGACCTAGGAATAGAACTCAGGACTTTGGACAGAAAAGTCAATACTGATAAACTATTTCCCCAGCCCTGATATGGCAACTGTATCATTTTTGTTTCAATGCTCTTAGTAGAGATTAATGACTATTGCATTAATAGTCAATATTCAAGGAACAAATTATGCAATTCAGAAAGGGGACTGACTGAATGACTGATCAGATGGCTCAAGGGGTAAAGGGAATCAAGCCAAACAGCCTGAATTCAATCTGTAGGAGCCATGTGGTAGGAGGAGCTAATGGACTTCTGCAAATTGTCCTCTGAGCTCCACACGTGCAACATCACCCACACACATGATAAAAAGGTAGAAAGAAAAAATAATGAGCATGAACATGCCTAACTCCTTAATAATACAAGGAATAATTATGATTGTCTTACAAGTTTTAGTGACTAAGACTGTGAGTCAAAACACTTGGACATATATTTGTGTTTTAAGGGAGACATAGCGTGATTGTTAAGAGTAATTGTCTTCCACAGTCATGGGGAACATGAACATAGGTGGAACATGGGGAATCCTTCAGAAGAGGAGGAGAAAGGATTGTAGGAGCCAGAGGGGTCAAGGACGCCACAAGAAAATCCACAGAATCAACTAACCTGGGCTCATAGGGGCTCACAGATTGAACCGACAACCAAGGAGCCTGCATGGAACTGACCTAGGCACTCTGCATATATGTGACAGTTGTGTAGCTTGGTCTTCTTGTGGGGCTCCTAACAATAAGAACAGGGGCTGTCTCCAACTCTTTTACTGGCTTTTGGGAACTTGCTCCTAATACTGGGTCGCCTTGCCCAGCCTTAATACTTGGGATGTGCTTTCTGCAATTTGATATGTCATGTTTTATTGACATTCATGGGAAACCTGCCCTTTCCTAAACAGAAACAGAGGAGGAGTGGATTGGACTGGTGGAGGAGACAGGGGGACAGGGGAGGATGGGGCAGGAGCTGGAAGGAGAGGAGGGAGGGGAAACCGCAGCTGGAATGTAATATAGATAAATATATAAATATTATCTTTGTTTTAGTGTTTCTGTTGCTGTGAAGAGACACCATGACCATAGAAACTCTTATAAAGAAAAACATTTCATTGGTGGGACATGGTGCTATGCAGGCAGTCATGGTGCTGGAGATGTAGCTGAGAGTCATACCTCTTGCAGCAAGGAGGAAATGGTCTTTCTCACTGGGCAATATCTTGAGCATATGTGAGACCTCAAAGCCCACCTAAACAGTGACATGCTTCCTTCCACAAGACCACACCTACTTTAATAAGGCCACACCTCCTAATAGTGACACTCCCTTTGGGTGCCATTTTCTTCCAAACCACCACTGTCTTAGTGTCGGGTTCATTCATTATAAATGTATTGATGTCAAACACCCACCAGGCATCAAGAATATTTCACAAAGGTTAGGTTTCACTTTAAGGACAAAATAGCACAGTTTTTTTCCAACCAATTAATTTATCATCAATAAAATCATCAAGGACAGTGTGATATAATACATATGAATAGAATACATATGACAGAATACTGGTGAAAATACTTGGAAGGAAATTTGGAAACATAGACACAGGGCCTCATAAATACAGACTTTGATGGAGAAATTCGAATTCTATATTTACCTGCAGGCTTTAAGTAGAAGAATACTTGAAAATAATAAATGAATTACTGAGACTTTATCTCATAGTTAAACTGCAAAGCAAAATGAATGATTGCACAGATGATGGCAAAACTGTTTATTAAAATAAAATTTGTAATCATCAATGACAGTAGAAACTTACATGAGGCCATATGTGGGGTACTCTAAATATTATTGAACATATATTTTCTATGTATCATATGAATGAGAATAAGAAATAAATGTACATATACTGTAATAATATTATTTCCTAAGTATAGCCCCACTATTAAAAGATGGTTGCTCAAACAAATCATTGTTTTCTTCTCATTTTTAAATCTCAATTTTTTTCAAAAGAAAAATACGAGAGAATAAAATTGACTAAAAGTCACATTAGCTTATTGCAGTCTCCAAGTATTTTTTAATCCAGAGAGATCCAGCCAATCATGATTTCACCTGGCTGATGCAAACAACAGTTACCTCACTCATAAACAGTAAAACCCACAGAAATCATCTTTCTGAGTATGTAGTATAATTGTACATAGAGTGTCACAGATCACTCAAAATTTCCATTACTTTCTGTGGTCATCAGTTTAATCTGGCCCCTGCTCCGGTTATCCTAACACAACCTCCAGTCTGGCTCTTAGGCCACACACTCAGGCTTTGAACAAAGGCCAGGAACGTGGTTGGTTTGCTGACCCTAATCCGACTGATTACCAGGACCTTACAAAAGTTAAGTCTTATCTGTGGTTTTATATTTTAATTAAATTGAATCTCCAGAGAGTGTCAGAGTTATGCATAGAGCACATTTATTTATCCTTGCATCAGCTCAAAGAGATTGTTGCAAAAAATAGACTATGAATAATTTGACCTTGTCATGCTGATTCACTCCTGTGTTACGGTTCTAGAACTGTTTTGTGCTGTTGAGTTGTAAAGAGATTAAGGCAAAGGTTGCTCTTTCCCTGAAATGATGTAGTTTCTAGACTAGAAAAGTACTTTCCAGGTACTCTTGATATTGCACACTTCTGAGTCATATCAACTCAACACATTATCAGTATATTGCACAGTATTAATGGATGATGCTAGAAGGTATGCTAACCATCATGAACAGAAGCATTTTGATCATTTGTGTGCATAAATGGAACTTGTTAGGTAAGAAAGATGAGATGGTTTATTTGTTTTTCGATCTTTCAATCAGTTGGCAATGAAAGGAAAATTATTTGTATAGTTATAATATTTTATGGCTCCTGCTCCCCATCCCCCATCCATTGAAGGCTCCACCAATCAAATGAAACCAAAACGAACATAACCGATTCAGGGATCTCTGGAGGGCTTATGAGAAATGCTTCTAATCCAGGCTCTGGCTTCAAGGAAACTCTCAGATCTGTGGTGTGAACTAGCCTGTCAAAGTGACTAGCTTTGCAGACCAATTACTACTTCCGGTTCCTTAGCCATCATCCTCCAAGCAGGTTTTGACCAAGCTGGCCTCCTCTACCCTCTTTGGGGACTTTCTCTACTTATGCCCACAAGAACAAGAGTACCTGGGCTTCCTTCAACCTCCCTGGCAGTTATACCTCACTCTTTGCTTTCTTTGAGCAGACACACACATGCACACACACACACACACACACACACACACACACACACACACACACACACACACACACACGTTCCTATGGGTATATGTGTGTGTATGTGTATGTGGAAGAGGCATGACATCAACTTCTGAAACCATTCCTGGCAGCCAGCCACCTTGGTTTTTTTTAGATCTAGACCAGGATCTCTCTTTGGTCTAGAACTCACTGGTTAGGCAAGGCTGTTTGGTCATTGAGCCCCAGGTATGAAACTGTCTGTTTCCCTAGACTGAGATGACTCTCTGCCATGTCTACTTTCTTTTTTCTTTTTCTTTTTTTTTTTTCAGGGGAGAGCTTGAATGCAGTTCCCCACTACCACAAATTATGCAGTCGAGTCAGAAATCGCAGGGGTCACCACATTCAGACTACAATGGGAAAACCACCTTCGTAATCATGGTATCTCCCCTGCCAGGCCTGCCTTCTTTTACGTGGAATCAAACTCGACCTCTCCTGTCAAAGGATCTCCAGGCCTCTTTTGTTTTCTCAACTTGAGCATCCTTATCACAGTCTCTAAGGGCACACCTCACATTTGCTCCATCATGATAACTTCTGCCACTTAGTAGTTTAAACTCAACTTACTGACAATCCCAAATTTCACTTTCCAGCCCAGATGTGTGTGTGTGTGTGTGTGTGTGTGTGTGTGTGTGTGTGTGTGTGTGTGTGTGTTGTGTGTGTGTGTGTGTGTGTGTGTGTGTGTGTGTGTGTGTATAGCCAAGGGTGAACTTGACTTAACATTTCTACTTCTACCTCCCAAGTGCTAAAAGTATGGGCCTGCACCACTGAGCTTGGCTTTATGGGTGGTGGTGATCAAACTCAGTGCACACTAAGCTAGAAATTCTACCAATTTAGACAGATCTTATCTCAAAGCCCTTTTAATTTTTAGATGTTTCCTCTTATCCAGTCCTCTGCCTCTTAGTGACTCCACCACATCCATCCAACAACCAATCCAAACATCCATCAGTCTTGTCATTGTAACATCTACATGGAGGAAGCAATTTTTTTATAAAGTAATCTCAGAAAAAAACATGCCAGGAATGTCATTTGTATTCTGATTCTTAGAAGAGAGTCATTATGTCCAGCTTACACTCAAGGAGAGGGATTATACCGGGGCCACTGTAAAGGTTACCAACCACAATCTACTACTTTGAGGCAAGAGTGCTGAGGAGTGTTCTCCTTCAGTGCTCCTTACCTTGCCAAGAACATCTCTCACAAGGCCACACAGCCTGATGGATGTAGTTGTCCATGTTGCTTTTGGATTCCAGTACTGGCTTCGGGCCTAGCTGTGATTTGCGGAACTGAATTGAACTGTACAGTGTCAGCCATGGTTAGAACATGTAAACAGTGCTGATGGCTAGGAGTACGTTGAGAAGTAAAGCTTATTGCTGGGTTGTTCCTTTTGAAGATCTATAGCTCAGGCATTTATCGTTGTTTTCCTCAAGGATTTCAAAACACAGCTGTTTTTGTTTTGAGATGAGGTCTCACCATACCTCATATTGATCATGAACTCATAAACTAAAGGAATCCTACTGCTTCATCTTCTAAATATCTGGGACTACAATCACTTCTCTCTTGCCTGATGCCTAATCACTTAAGAGGAGCAGGAGGAGGGAGACAATAGGCAGCAATGGGGCAATGTTTGTTTTTCTGGTCAGACTCAGATGACACTTTCCAATCTCCCCTCTCTGTCTTTCCATAATATCTGAGGAATTTCTAGTTAAGATCTAGGATTCAGGGAGGCAAAGGAAATGAGGATGCAGAACAGAGGCTTGTAGGATACTCAGGGTCCAGATAGCAGCTGTATTATAAAAGAGCTAGGCACGGTAATTGCTTAGCACTGCCCTTCTGACTCCAAATGACAAAGGCCAGGGAAAGTCCACATCATTCTTTTCCCATACATGGGGTATGCCCAGAATTCCAGCCTGGTATTTTTTCCCTGATAAGCTAGATAAATAAGTCTCCTTTGTTTTCTACCAAAAGTGCAGTTTTCAAGTATTTGGCACCAACTTCCTCATCTTCCTTTCTCTCCTATTGAGACTATCTCCAATGCACCTTAACTAAGACACAATTCTGATCTACTTAATGCAGCTGCACTCCCTACAGGAACCTTCGTGGGGAACTTCATGTTCAAAGCACAACCTGATATAGAACATGATTGGTAGGGAGACCCCTAGGTTGATGCTATGGTGAACAGACAACAAATTAATGAGACCTTCAGCTGAGGCAGAGAGCTATGAAGAAGGCACAAATTCACTCTTCAGCATGTAAAGTGTTAGGACTTGGGCTAAAAACAGAGTAAAGGCTTGGGGTTCCAGAATCACTCTCAGCCTGAAGACTTTGGAAACTGAGGAGAAAATGATGACACACATAAGTAAGAGATTAAGTAATTTCCAGGGTTCAGGCAGAATGATGAATTTATTATTGCACATGCTGATATTACAGGGACCTAGGGCCAAATCCTCCTGCTCCATTAGGCATCTTCAATATTGGATTAATTAAATTAAGACATATTCTTTGCACTGCAGAAATCTAGACTCAGGTCTGAGAAACTACTTTCCCATACTATCCATACTAGCTTCTCACTTTCATATAGGAATTAGGGCAAACGGGGCAGTCTTGCTTGAGGATGCAGAGAGCTGTTTGAGAGTTAAGACTCTCCTGAGGAGCACTTTAACGTTGGGAAAGCATCTTTTAGAGACCAACTTAAACCATGTCAACTTGAACATTCATATTATCTATGTTTTTGTACATGTATGCATGTGTGTATTCATGTTTGTGGGGTGCGTGTGCACATGTGAAAAACTTCATTTAGAAAATAGGGGACAACCTGAGGTGACATCCCCCTAAACACCATCTACCTCCATTGAGGCACATCTCTTATTGGGCTAGAGCTCACCAATTAGGCTAGGCTGTCTAGATAGCTTCCTAGTCAATGTTCTATTGCTGTGAAGAGACACCATGGCCAAGGCAACTCATAGAAGAAAGAATTTAATTGAGGGATCACAATGGATTCAGAGGGTTAGTCCATGATCATCATTGTGGGGAGAGTAGTGGCAGGAAGGCAGGCATGGTGTTGAAGCTTGCATCCTGATCCACAGACAGGAGGCAGAGAGAAAGAGAGAGAGAGGGAGAGAAGGAGGCAGGAAGAGCCAGCAAGCTTGGATGGGCTTTTAAAATCTCAAAACTCATCACCAGTGACACAACTCCTCCAACAAGGTCACACCTCCTAAACCTTTCTAATTCCCTAATCTGCCCACTGGGAACCAAACATTCTTATATACCAGTCTATGGGGGCCATCCTCATTAGAACTACACACCAGCAAAGCCCAGGGATCTGCCTGGCTCCCCTTTCCCAGTGTTAGATCACAGACTTATAGAGCCATACATAGATTTCTTGATGGGTTTTGGGGATCATGCTATCCAGGCAAGTGCTTTACTGACTGAGCTATGGACTTACACACTTCAACTTGAAAAATTCTGAACTCACCCGCAATTTGTATGGATTAAGCACATTATCATGAGACATGCTTTTTTACTAGTATATGGTACCTTCTGTCATTGACTTCACCAAGAGCAGGAGGCATGGGGTCCCAGGTTTCCTCCTACAGCCTAGTGAATGGGATCTTGGAAGTAGGTCCAGCATCAAGTCTGGTTTCAGAAGCATTTTAGTGCAATGAAAGCTGTGGTAGAGACAAGACCTATACAAGGTATTTTGTTTTAATGAGTAGGGAAGGAAAGGAAAAACTATGCTTCCTGCACCCTTCTGATCTCACTGTTAATTTAGTTTAAAGTTTTACAAAGATTTATTTAAGATTGCAAATGAACAGCTGGTTTTCACTGGCATGCAGGCAGCCAGATGTGCAAACACCTTTAAGGACAGATTCAGAGTCACGTGAGAGTTTTGCAGCTATAGACATTGTCTACTGCTGAAATACTTAAAAAACAAAACACAGATTTTAAGTGTGTCCCTAGTGGTAAATAGCAATGCCAAGGACTTACCGCTGGGGAAAACCAATAGTTAAATTCTGTGTGTGGGGAGTCCTAAGAAGAAAAAAGAAAAAAACTGTCAAGAACATCGAGAAAAGCAGGAAAGCACACACAAAGAAGTTGGTTGAAAAGCTTCAAGCAACAACAAAGACAGTTGATACTGTTACGCACTGGGGATCTCAGGCAATAGACACATAGAGTGTTTATTAGCTCCGTGAGTTATCTCACTTTTATTTGACTTTTGGCAAACATGTTTTGGTAGACAAGATATTAAAACTTGACATAGGAGCTGGGGGTGTGGTAAACTGGTAGGTTTCTTGCCTAGCTTGCACAAAGCCCTGGGTTCAATCCTCAGCACCACATAAACTAGGAGTAATGCTTTATGCCTGTGATTGCAGCACTCAGGAAGGAAAGTCAGTAGTAGGGTCAGCACTTTAAGATTGCCTTTGACTACATAGTGAAGGCAGCCTGGGATACATGAGACCCTTCCTTAAACCCACAAAAAAATTATATTGTCAAATGTATTCATTTTTATATAACATTTAAATTTTGTCTCATATAGAAGACTTTCAAATGAGGTCACATTTTCATTTCCATGCCCCTTGTGGCACTTTGAAAGAAAACGGCTCCAAGGGAGTGCCACTATTAGGTGTGGCAATGTTGAAGTAGGTGTGGCCTTGTTGGAAGAAGTGTGTCACTGTGGAGGTGGGCTTTGAAGTCTCTTTTGTTCAAGCTTCGCTCAGTGTGACACTCACTTTACTTCTTCTTGTCTGCCAGATGTAGAACTCTCTGCTGCGTCTCCAGCACCATGTCTGCCTACACACCACCATACTTCCAGCTGTCATGCTCCCCGCCATGATGATATTGGACTGAACCTCTGAAACTGTAAGTCAACCACTCCAATTAGATGTTTTTATTTATAAGAGTGTCTGTGGTCATGGTGTCTCTTCACAGAAATAGAAACCTTAATTAAGAACCCTCCCCACCACCTCACACACAGTCTCTTTTAGTACTTTTGGTCTGGAATTTCACTTTGATGTGATTAATAAGATTTGGATGTATTTTTTTCAGTCCTCTTGTGATCTTTACTGATAATTGGGTACACTCAGCAGAGAAAAGCTATTTTACAGTGTTCTACTTTCTCAAAAATGTCAAGAGTAGTCTCTCGTTAAGACTTATTTAGCTGGCTTGTTCAATTTTTGATGGACAATAGCTTCTTTAGTTCAAAAAGCATGCTCCTGGAATTTGACTGTGTTTATCTAGTGGATGTACTATATTGACTCAGAGAATGATACTTCTGACAAAGCCATCAACTGCCACTTTTTCTTCTTCAAATGCTATGCTAAGAACTGGTCAAGACATTGAAGTACAAAGGAAACCCAACTTCAGGTGGCATTCTGAGTGTCTATACCGCCAGTTCCAAGAAAAATTATGAACAACACTACATAGACCCAACAGGATGTGTGTGTGTGTGTGTGTGTGTGTGTGTGTGTGTGTGTGTGTGAGAGAGAGAGAGAGAGAGAGAGAGAGAGAGAGAGAGAGAGAGAGAGAGAGAGAGAGAATAATAATTAATTAAAAGAAGAGGTCCTGAGTTTGAGAGGCAGTGATGATAAGGGCAATGGATTAACTGGGGTGGGGTAGGTATGGGGTAGAAATAATTTTTGACACTGATATATGAAATTCTCAAATAAGAATAATAAAGTAAGTATTGAAACTTAAACAGAGCTGGGTGTGGTGGCACACTTTAATCCCAACACTTGAGAGGCAGAGGCAGGCAGTTCTCTGTGAGTTCTAAGCCTGGGTCTATATAGAGAGTTCCAGAATAGCCATAGCTGCCTAGTGAGACCATGTCCAAAAACACAACATTTAAAAAAATACAATATAGTTATATTTTAGTTAAGTTTCATAGTTAATATATTCATAAATTAAGAGATTATTTAAGCACCTGTATTGTGTATAACATCACATTAGAAGAGAAATATGTTTTTCTCAAAAGAAGCTGCTTACTTATGATTTATGTGATGATAATGGCTTTTAAAATATATTGCTTCATATCATATATAAGTATTTTGGGAGTTCTTGAATTAGTGTTTCTAAGTAATATTAATTCTGGTATTTGTATTCTTAATTGTCTTTTTCAGCTTTTAAAGTATGAATACTGTGCTTTATAGAAGAGAATGTAATGTTCCAACAATTTTTCAGTTACTGGAAAGGTTAATGGAGAATAGAATATAGCTAGGGCCTTTAAGCATTGAAAGTTTCCCCTATTAAAAACCCACAATCAACATTGAAGGCAGTTGGCTAAAGCCAGTATTATAATCTTCCTTCCACTGTTCTGGGTGCCAAAATCAATGGGCAAACATACACGATGGACAGATTCACTGGTTAAAATTTCACGTTTCCAGGGTCCATAGATACAGGTCCTTTGTCATCTCAAGCTCTTTCAGGGAAATCATGATCCTTTTGTCTCCACTGATGACTGGAATAATCTTGACGAAGCTGGTGTTGAAGATTCTGAGGTTTTTCTTTTCCTTGGCACTTGGAAGTAGAAGGGAGAATTTGCTTAGATAACTACCCTGTGAGAAGTTCCTTATTCCTGTGACATTCAGGAACAAAGCTCTATCTGCCAAGGAAGTTACTACATTAGGCTCTAGAGGGAAGTCATTAGGGCCAGAAGTCTGACTGACCTCATCATTAGCCATGTGTGCACACAGCAATACCATCTACATCTGACTAGAGGTTGCCAAGTTGCTTATGTCAACTTGTAAAGAGATCTGTAAGTCAGCCCCAGATGTCAGGCCTTGTCCAGTGTGATCTCTGGACAACACTTTCTAGTCAGATTCTCCTTCCAACATCACTCAGTAGCCATATTTAATATTTCCAAGATAGTAACAGTGCATGATAGTAACTGAGTACAAATGAACATGCTAAAGAAGGCAAAAGTACCTTTGACCAGTTTAATATCTAGGCCCCTAGCTAGCAAATGTCAACTAAAAAAGAAATTTGTTTGTGTAATATGGATGGAGTAAAAAGATCATCCTCAAAAGCCAAATCATCATTAGACATTTACCTCTACTAGGGAGAATCAGTTTTTTTTTTTTTTCAGGGATGAGGAAGGTTATCCAATCCCAACTCCAAGTGACCAGCCCTATGAACATGTCCATACAGGCAACACCAAAATACTCAGTTGTATATATTATATACTAATATATTATAATACTATGTTAATTATATACTTTTAATAATATGCTGATATATTTTATATATAAAACAGGTTATAATGTGTGTATAAGTAATAATTAAAGAAGAGGTCATGAATTTGGGAGGGAGTGGAGGAAATGTGGGAGGAGTTGGAGCCAAGGGAAAGAAGGTATAAAATGATATAAAAATACAATATTGATGTATGAAATTCTCAAAAAAATAAATTAAAATATTTACCTCTCTTGTTTAGTGATTATATGAATCTTGGCACAATTCATAATCATTAAAGCCTTAACATCTGTGAATGCAAATTAGACATTGTTGCATGTGTTGTTGCAATGGATAGAGAGCAACTCTGACTAGCTTAAGAAAAAATATAACTTATTGGAAGGCTATTGGTTAGCTTATGGAATGCTAGGAAATCCAAGAAAGCCACTCAGGAATGAAGGGCAGCTGGTGTCTAGTACAATGGCCAAGATCTCATAAGAGAGATAGCCATGTCAGGGTGACACAGCTTGCCTGCTGAGCACGGGGCTAAGACTCGGCCATCCCTGGATATTGGATACTGCAGAAGGTGCTGCTGTGACTGTGTAGTGATGTTGGCATGAGTGCCACTGGATGGTTGATATCACCACCTCTAGAATGAATTCCAACTTTCCCTTCTTACATGATCCAGATTTCAAGTCCCTGAAAGGTGTCTGACTGTCTGAGCTCAGGTAACTTACCCATACCCAGCCATCAGGGGTGAGAAGAGCTGGTATTTGCTTTTCTTAGCATCTGTGCAAAGCAGAGAGCAGACTTCTACTAGAACACACATAAATATAAATGAAGATTCAAGTACAGGACTTCGGAAAGGTTCACTGTCAAAGACAATGACATCTGTGCCCATGATTACTACCTGGTCATAGAGTGGATTCTAGACATGTCATTGTTTTTAATATACTTAAAAAGCCCTTTAGGGTATCAGTGAGCATTGAACAGCCCTTGGCAGGAGATGGCATCAAGGGAGATGAAGCCTGCAAGAATAAGAGGAACATCATTGCCCATAGAATTTATATCATGAAGCAGCAGCACCACCCCTCAGTGGGCAAAGCAGAGGGTTTCATTGTTCAGTACTGTCAAATCAGAAATGAGAACTCAGGCTCTTCCAACTCTACTTCCCTTGTGTTTTAAGACTTGTGTCTTGAAGCTTGATCAAACAAAGTTTGCCAAGCCATCAAAACACCCAGTATAATATGAAACGTATCTATTTAGACTACTTTGAACCAGGAAGAAGTTCTGGATTCAGGAATGTGACCAAGGATTCTCAGAGAATATTGTTCAAAAAACCTTTATAAAACAATGGTGCTGAAGCAGGACTTCAAAGAGGAAAGGGGGGGAGTAACAGAAGCAATGTAGTCAGTCTCTGGGAGCAAGTGATGTGACTGAACAATTTAAAAAGTAACAGTGACAACAAATGAGAATTTGAGCATGCCTGCCTCTCCTGCTTTATATGTCATCTGTGTTCCAAGGAAGGCTAAAGCTTCCTAAAGAGTTCTTCTGGAGTTACCTCCCCCCACCTGCCTTCTAGAGCCATTCTTCAGCCATAGTCACTTGCTCTGTGACTGAAGAATGACTTCTATGAACCCTACCCTTGGGTTTTCCCCGCCCCTCATTTCCCACTGGGTTTAGACAATGGAAAGAATTTTTTAGAAATTGGAGCCATCTCTGGAACTAAATCTCTCAACCAAAGGCCATACTTCTCATTGGGAAACTGTGTGTGTAGGTTTCGATAACTGTTTATTCCAGCACTGGTTAATAGCAACTGTTAGTGGTTCCTGGGTTCTCCACGAAGTTTTTGTACTTTCTTTATAATTTGCACTTTTGTATATAGCCCTGTGTTCTAGTTGAATGGGCTGTTCCTTTCTTTCTGGGGCCCTCTTTTAGTGACTTTTCTGTTGCTGTGATGAAATACCATGACTAAAGCACTTTACAGAAGAAAAGGGGTGGCTTTGGCTTATGAATCCAGAAGGATAGACTCTATAGTGGTAGGAATGGCAGCAGGCACACAAAGCTGGCTGGCCACATTTTTACTCATTGAAAACAGGGGTTCAGGAGATATTAGAAAGGAGGTGAAGAGAAAGAAGGATGGAGGGAGAGTGGGAGGGAGGGAAGGAGAGGGAGAAGGTCAGAGGGAGAAAGGAGGAGAGGGAAAGAGAAAGTAAAGACGAGAGAGGCAGGGAGGGTGGGGAGGGGAGATACAGGGAGAAAGTGAGAGGAACAGGAAGAGCAGGAGAAAGGAAGAGGGAGAGAAAACAGGAAGTGGGGTGAGGTCATAAATACTCAAAGCCAGCAGCCCCCAGTAATGTACTTCCTCCTATAAGGCTCCACTCATGAAGGTTGCATTACCTCCCCAAGTAGTTCCACTAGCTCTCACAACTGGAGATTAAGTGTTCAAATATATGTCTATAGGAGGCATTTCTCAGTCAGTCCACAACTGACCATAATAGCTACTTATGTATATAGGATATAAATAAATCCATTTCAGTGGCTGCTTTTTCTCTTGGAAGTTCTGGTTAACATAGTTAAATATTCCATGTTTTCCTTTAAGTTGGAAATCTGACATTCATCTTGGATTATTATTAATGAAATCTGCCTGCTTTTTCTCTTCCCATGTGTCTCAAATCCATTCTGGCCACATTACTACAGTCTCATGGTCTCATGAATACCAGTGGCGTCAGAGCTAGTCTCTACTCTGAGAAATGAGTTTACCTCCATTTAAACAAAATAACCCCAGACCATTCCCCAGAGTAACACCTAAACCACTAACTTTACCCATGTCTCAGGGCTACTCCCTTTGCTGTCTTTGACCCCTCTCCAGTTTCTTACTGCAATCAAGTGATCCTAAGATGAGGACAAGTACGGATCACTGTCCATTTTCTGCCTGTGTCATCACCTGCTAATTGACTGTTCTACATGCCTTGCTCTGCTTCCAAACATCTATCACTTTCCATTCTCTTTTCTGGAACACTGCTTCCTTGGGCTAATGTATCACCAACTAATACCTTTTCCTCTCTCAATTCCCCAAATAAACCTACCCAACTATTCAACGTGTGTCATTTAGGAAGGTGACAAGTCCTGGTGGAAAAAAATGTATCATGCCAGAGTAAATGAGTATCAGTCTAAATTTAAAGCCAACGACCTCAGCTGTGTGCTTCACTAATCTCTGAGGCAAAAGCTTTAAACACTCTCACACTGAGCTTTCTAATTTATAGAGACAGCAGCAGCTATCAGATGGTGACTCCACAAGCTTTTTGCTACCTTGCCTATGTATCTTCCTATCCGTGTCTTCCTTGGCACTTTTAAGACTATTTATTTATTTTGCATGTATGTGTGCTTGCCTGGGTGTGTGTCTGTATGCCATGTGTGTGCAAGTGCCCATAGAGGCCAGAAGAGGGCATTGGATTCCCCAGAACCTGAGTTATATATGGTCGTGAGCTGCCTGATGTGAATGTTGGGAACTGAACCTAGGTTCATTGCAAAACAAGTGCTCCTGACTGCTCAGCCATCTCTCTACTCTGCTTCCTCAGCAATTTTTGTGACAAGATGTTGTGTCAAAGGTCCAGCTCCTCCTGCCTTCTCTGAGACATGGGACATCCTGTCTACTCAGTCCTTTTTCTTCTTCATTTTTACAGGATCCTCCAAAATACATCCCTACAACAAATGTTTGACAATTTATGTTTCCAAACAACTTCTTCCTCCAGGGCTGCTAGCATCCCCCACCCCTTCCTACTCTCCGGGATGTGCCTAGATTCATGCACTAGCTCATGTCCTCATACCCTATGCTATTTATTTGTTCAACAATATTTATTTGTTTCGTGTTTATGTATGAAGAACACTTTTGACTTATGTACACATTGCAGAAAGATCCAATCAAGCTAGTTAACATGAATAACACCTCATCAAGATACCAGATTTTAGGCAGCAAGCACATTAAAGATATATCAGCAATTTTAAAGCCATACATTAAATTAAGTGTGGTTCCTACACAGAATAATAGATCACAAAAGCCCACCCTTCTAGACTAACAAAAAATATGTAGCTTTTTAAAAAATCATCATCTTTCCCCATCTCTCCTCTTGCCTCTGATAAACCCCTTCTATAAGATTGATTTTTTTTTATATTCGACATATAAGAGAGATCACACAGTATCTGTTTTAGCCTGACTTGCATCACTTATCCTCATGCCTTCCAGGTTCACCCATATTATGAATAGCAGAATCTCCTTCTCTGAGGCCTGTGTATATATATACCTGTTGTGTATATACAGCATTTTCTTTCTCCATTCACACACCAATGGACACTTAGCTTCAGATCATTTCCTATTTTTACTGTTGCGAATAGTATTGTAATTGGCATAGGCAAATATCTCTTAGACATGTCAATTATTTTACTTTCTTTGGTTATAACTAAGAAGGCAGGTTGCTTGATCATATGCTAATTCTACTTTTAGTTGTCAGGTAATTCCCATTATATTTTTCCAGTATGTCTCTGATTTAGATTCCTACCAATAATGTGTGAGAGTTCTTTCTTCTCCACAGTTTTGCCAACACTCGTTATCAGCACTTACTATCATAGCAGCATTATTTGTAATAGTCAGAAACTGGAAACAACCTGCGTGCCCCTCAACTGAAGAATGGATAGAGAAAATGTGGTATATTTACACAATGGAGTACTACTCAGCGGGGGAAAAAAAAAAACAATGGAATCTTGACATTTGCAGGCAAATGGATGGAACTAGAAGAAACCATCCTCAGTGAGGTAACCCAGTCACAAAAAGATAAACATGGTATATACTCACTCATTTTTTATTTTTTAGACATAGAGCAAAGGATCACTAGCCTACATTCCACACTGCCAGAGGAGCTAGGAAATAAGGAGGACCCCAAGAGAAGATTGCATAGTCCCTCAAAGAAGGGGATGGGGACAAGAACCCCTGACAAAATTGGAACCCAGGGGCAGGGAGAGGAAGGAGAGTTTTCATCAGTTGCTGTTCAAAGCAGAAGCAGACACCCATAGTTAAGCACTGAACCATACTACTGGAATTCAGTTGTGGAGAGGGAGGAGGGTTGAGCAAAGGAGCCAAGACGGGAATGGAGAGATCTGCAGAAACAGTGGACCTGACCTACTGATAGAATGGAGACCCTAGTCATAAAGCTGGGGAAACAGCATTGGACCAAACCAAATCCTCTGAATGTGGGTACCAGCTAGGAGCCCAAGACAGTCTATGGCTCCTCAGACATCGGAGCCAGTCTTTATCCCTAGAGCACAAATGGACTTTGGGAGCCCATTCCCTATGGAGGGATACTATTGCAACCCAGATACAGCATGGAGGGTCTAGACCCTCCCCCAAACAATATGACAGATTTTGAAGATCCTTGGTAGAGGGCCTCACTATCCCTGGAGAAGAGTCGGGAGGTGGGTTAGGGTGTGTTGGGTGGGGAACATGGGAGGAGGGGAGGGAATGGGGGGATGGATATGTAAATATGAGTAATTAAAATAATAAAAAAATTAAAAAAGCACTTACTATCATTTGGGAGGAGAACAGAGTAGATAGGGAAAGTGTGAGGTTAATTTTTCATTATGTGCCTGTCTATATCATTTACTGTGTTTTTCTTTACAAAGGATGTGTACAGTGATTGCTTTACAAAGTGGGAATTGGGGGATTGGAGCTTTGCCCTCATTACTATGATTTTGCAGATGTGATGGTTAATTTTCATTGCCATCTTGACCTGACTTGTAGTCACCTAGGAGACACACATCTGAACATGTCTCCAAAGGTGTGTCCAGAAAAGGTAAGCATCAAGGGAAGAGCCACCCTGAAAGTGGGTGATAGCATTCTATGGGCTGTGGCCCTGGACTAAATTCAGAGGGAGAAAGAAGAAAGCAAGTTGAACGACAACCTTCAGCTGTCCCGGCTTCCTGAGTACAGATGCAATGTGCCTCAAGCTTGGGTGGAATGTATTAGAATTCATCCCCTTGCAGAAAGGGGGACTTCCCCACTGTGATGGGCTACACCTCAAACTTGAAGCTGAAGCCTGTTCTTCCTTAGGTTTCTGTTGTTGTTGTCAGCTCTTTGGTCATACCGAATGCTTTTGTGTGCATTACTTCTGTACCTTCTTAAGATTGTGTCTTACTGGGAAAACTGGTGCATCCTGCCTTCATTCTGTTGGGTGTTGGTGTGGTTTCATGCAGTCTCCCACAGGTTTCAGAAGATGTCTGCCTTCTAGTCAGTTAGGGTTGCTTGGGAACGGGGCAATATTAACAGGTCCTCAAATGTGATACAGAATAATAAGAAGCATGGACCATCAAAGATGAGGCTAGAGAGACAACCAAATGCCAGCAAGTCCCCCTTAATCACAGCAGGAAGGCTTGCATGCATTTTTACATGACAAGAAATCATTACAGGCTTTGGGGCAAGAAGGGGATAGCTCATGATAAGATACCCAAAGCAGAAGGTACAAGACTCTAAGGGCTGTAAGAACCAGGTTAGGTCACATCATACTGCTACAAAGGACAACAGGAGAATTCAAGTGTGGAGTGGGTGAAATTTGGAGCAGCTGGGCTGGGTTGGCTGTGGGATGGGGGTCGGGAGAGAGATGGAGAGGAGTCAAAATTAGTTTGATCCGGATTCCTCATTTGAGTGCAGAAGTGGTGGGCCAAAATCACATTAGGGACGCTATAGCTCAGGGAAAACTGTAGTGGCCGCAAATGGCATCTGGTATTGTCCTTCTGCCACTGTCTTAAAAGGGATTCTGAAGGGATTTTCTTTCCCTTGTTCCTCCAGCCCTCCACTTGCGTTACTGGCCTAAGTGGATACTCCCAGCTGGCCATGTCCATCATCACAGTCAGGTCTGAGGATTCCTGATTATACTTAGAGCCTGTGGCGCTGCAGACACAAACAGTCATTCGCAGACGACACTATTGTAACAAACCACGCTTTAAAATGTAAACCACGGAGAATTTTCCTCAATAGTCCAGAAGCAACCTTTGCTCTGAGCTTGGATTAACCATGAGAGAGCTCGTCAACATTCCACTGCTACAGATTCTCACCCTGGTTGCCTTCAGTGGGACTGAGAAACTTCCAAAAGGTTGGTATGCACAATCTTGCCTAAAGTGAGTGTGAGCTTCATGGTGGCTGATTCCTACTGCGGTGTGTTTGGGTGATGTGGGGGTGGAATGTATGAAGAAAAAGAAGAGCGTTATACAGTAGCGTGGTTAGTTCTTCCATGATGGTTGTCTCCTAAGTTCTACGGTTAAAAACAGCATGATGCTCGCAGAGCCCTCTCTTCTAGGGAGATGTAGCCAGGTAGACTGTGAATTATGGAGGTCTGTTCTGTGTATGTCAAATGTTGGGGTGGTCTACACGGGTGATAAAAACCATTCCATGCTGGATTTGCCAAGAATATAATCCACCCCACTTCCAGATATCCAGAGTGTTTTGCTCCAAAGTAAAAGCCATTTCTATTTTCAGTTTTAGCTTTTATCATACTGTTAATGAACATTTTAGTAACTAGAAATCAGACCTAGGGAAAGACTCACAGAAAGTGCCTATAAAATAAAAGCCTGGAGACATCTGACTCTCTGTACTTTTGCTGCTGGTGCTGTGATTTGGGTTTGACCAGAGATTGCACTAGTTTTTTTCAGTGCTTTGGAATGTACCGGAAATAACACCACCTAAGGGGGAAAGCAACTTAAGAAAGTGACAAACACCTGTTGCAGCAGCAAGACTGGCCACAGTGCTGTGGGTTCTGGCCAGAGTATTATGAAAGTTAGAACCAGGAAGAATGGAAAATGCATGATTTGCAAAGCTACTGGGTCTTTGCCGAAATCTTCTCAAAGCAAGGCATGAAGAAGTAGACTAAATGCCATCAAATAGTATTGTGTTAAGTGTCTCATGACAGAGTTATCAAGAATACTAGGTTTTAGTCAGATGAATTATTTCCCATTTCGACCGGGTTGCCAAAGCACTGAAGATGTTTATCTTGAATAATTAGTGAAGGTGACATTTATATGTACACGGGAAACACATCTTTAGGTTTTGTAGTTCACTTACAGTTCTGGAGGCAAAAAGTCAAGGATCCCATGTAAGTAACAGACAACATTCTTTCCTATCTGATTACACAGATATATTTTCTTGTTTGTTTACTTGCTTCTCTTTCTCCATTTTATTTGGGTAAAGTGGTTGGTATCTTCTAATGTACTAAATCATTTAGATCCCAATGATACTCTAAGGCACCTTTAGATAATAAAAGAATCTGGACCTTTAAAAAATAGCTAATAATAGCCAAAAAGGACTTAACATTGGCTGTGGGTTATTCTAATACTTCCTGATCTGACCACTGATGTCCGGTAGAATAACACCTGGTTGTTTGGACCTATGGATCCTAATAAGTGTTACTCATTTTAATGTTTAATAAGCAGTTACCCACAAGTGAGGAGGACATAGTTAAACCCCAACATGTATATAAGGCAGCTGCTTTGAAGTTTTAAATCAAATCTGGGCGCACAAAACAATAACAACAAAACCCCACAAAACACCTCTGTATTTGTATATGCACTTAGATTCTGGATAAAAATGACTCCCCCCCTTTTTTTTAAGTTCCCGGTCGTCCTAAACCTTCATTCAAATGCATATGATCATTCGTTTCTGCTTTGCAAACTTCAGAATCGTGGCACAGGGTGGCATACAGGATACCAAATATCCCACTTTTAAAGAAAACCACCAGAGCATCCTTCCAATTTGGCTTTATTACAGTGTATTTGCTGCAAATTTTAAAGCTAAAACAATAGTTTCTTAGCCTACTCTGTTAATTGTAAAAATTGCAATTAGCACTGGGTGTACGTTGGCCTTATCATCACACACCACCCCTAGGTGATTAGACATCTGTTCAATGTACAAGATGAATTCTGAAAGCAAATAAACATCTCAGAACATGAAATCTTTAAGATTTTGATGTTGTAATATGTGACATATTTTGATAGAAAAGAGCTTTTTGAATGTATGTTCTTTTAATTATCAGTGAAAATGATGAAGATGTCCTGGCTGAACTTGCTTACACTCACGGCAGTTCTCTGTAGCTGGCAGAAGGTAATAGTGAGAACAGTCTGTTAGAGGGTGTATTTGTCTAGGCTGAAATCAAGGGGTCTGCGCAGTAATGTCTCACAGAATAAACCATCTTGTTCATTATAGCAGGCAGCTTCAGAACGAATGTACTTAAAGGGGGCTGTTTAAGGCTGGAGAGGATATTCACAGGAATCATGTCTACCTCTCTGTACAGTTTTCTTCATAAGATTATCTGCCTTTGGAGTTTACTATTTTGGCTTTAAATTAATTGAAATGCCTAACATTCCAACCCCAAAAGAAGGTCTTTGTCTTTCTAGATCATGTCAGCTGGTGAGTTTTTTTAAAATAAACTTTAATTTAAATTAGAAACAATCTTATTTTACAAGAGAGTTTTTTTTTTAAGTGAGTTTAATTTCCTCACCTCAAGTAGAAGACTTTTAGAGATCATCATGGATGAAAGCAGACAAAAATTTTGTTGAATTTCCTCAGCCAGAAGTTTCAAGAGCACTTGCTGATTTATCAGGGTGTGTTAAACACATGGTGGGGCATTAAACTTCCATTAAGAGCCGAAGTTCATGTGGGCAGAACTGGAGTTATTTAATACACATAAGAATTTCCTCACAAAACACCTTCAAAACCACCCACTTACTACCAAACCTAGAGTGTTGTATGTCTAGTTTCTCTTTAGATAGAGTGGAGGAGCCCTGTCTTTTAAATCACATGCATGCAGGGATAGGATTCACAGATGCTACTTATGAGTCAGCCAGAGCTGACACAGCTGTTGTGAAGTCCATCCAGGACAGCAAGTCCTGGGCGAGCGTTTCACACTGACACTCATTGTCAGTTACTCATTGTATGTGTAGGAAAACACAGTTGCTTTACGTCATTGCTCTCACTGGGGGAAGGAAAGAGTAGAAATTTCAAAATGTCCCTGAAGGTGAAGTAGGACTCGAGGCCACTGAGGAGAGGTGAAGGGAACATCCAAGGACTGGTCTATTCAGGAAGATGACAGAAGTGCACAGGCCCAGTCGAGTGTGCAGGCAGCATGGCAGGGCTGCCATCAGCAGTTTAAGAGTGATTCCATGTCCAGCAAGTGCTATATGAACATAGGAGTAGTAAGGGCAGGTGTTCAGATTAATTCAGGATCAGTGCTTTTCAGGGGCCAAGCAGCTGAAGAATTTGAGGCTACAGATTCTGGGGTTATGTAAAAAACATTGGATGCTAGAGGTGAGGCAATGAAGAATGTGAAGCAAGGATATTGAAGGCTCCAGCAGGTTTTACAATTAATTCCCCCCTTCCTGGGGAGGGCCTAGGCCCTGCCCCAAATGATGTGGCAGACATCGATGCTCCCCTATGGAAGGCCTCACCCTCCCTGGTGAGCAGAAGGGGGATGGGATGAGATTGGAGGTTGGTGGGGAGCATGAGAGAATGGGAGGGAGAGGGAACTGGGATAGATATGTAAAATGAGATTGTTTCTAATTTAAATAAAAAATGTGTATAAAAAAATTTCCCCTTTCCTGTCCCCAGCGTCTTGAGGCATATCTTTAAAGAAAGCCCATAGTCCCTTCCTCAGTTTCCTTGTGCATGAGACAATGCCTTTACCCAGTGTCACACTTAGAGTTCCCCATAGTGGCTGTGAGGGTAACGGGTAGCATGCTTTACTTGTGTCCTTACAGGATGGATGGTGGTTTAACCCAAAGGAACACCTCCAAGGGATGCAAACTCAGACATTCTCAAAGGCTACACAGAACTCCTGTGAAAGTTCATCCCAGATGAGAGTAATCGAGAATACATTCAGTTTGGAGGAATTAGTGACACAGCTTTGAAAATGGTTGATTGTCATTCTAGGTTAATCTTATAAGTTACAAAGACATCATTTCACTGCAATTTAATGAGCCAGCTATTAGGATATGTCAGATAATGATCAATATTCTCTTTGGAGGATCTGAAAATTTCCAATATCAAAGTGTTTTCTTAGGCTGAAATAAAAAACCAATGCTATATTAATAATACTTAGAAAAAACATGATTTTTTTAAGGTCTCAGCACCAAATTTTGTTTGTTTTTCCAAGACAGTGTTTCTTATGTAACAGCTCCGGTTGTCCTGGAACTCACTTTGTAGACCAGGCTGGCCTTAAACTCAGAGATCCACCTGCCTCTGCCTCTGAATGTTGGGATTAAAGGTGTGACCTCCTCGTTACCAATTTTCTTAAAAAAAAAAAAAAGACAAAACAAAACAAAAAATCCAAAACAAAGCGCCTAACTTCTTTTCATTTGGGCAAGTTCATTAGTAATAGTTCAGCCAGAAGTCAGCATGTCGTCATCATGTTCTAAAGCCCACAAAAGACAAAGGAAGGTAGTATTATGGCCTACTAATCCAGAGCTAGACTTCAAGGCAAATTTTCTGTGGATCTGAAAACTGCTGTGTTCATCCTCATGTGTTTGTTGTTTGTGTGGTTCTTGGATCTGGAGAAAAGACAGAGGTCCGGTTTACACAGGCTCTGGCTGGGATAAAAGCTGGGTAAGGAGGAGAGCAAACAGGAAATGACCTGCTGAGTTGACCATATCCTTTGGTACAGCTATGCGATGGTGTCAGTGAACACTTCAAAGGGAATTTGGATAGCTTTGGAAGATGGGCAAAATGGATCTGAAAAATTATGTTCTGCCCCTAGAAATTAAAGTTGATTTAAACCTCCCTCCCATTTTCTGTGTATAACCATGACTATAAAACACAGTCCATCCTAGAGCTCAGAGATAGGCTCTCTCTCTCTCTCTCTCTCTCTCTCTCTCTCTCTCTCTCTCTCTCTCTCTCTGTGTGTGTGTGTGTGTGTGTGTGTATGTGTTTTGCTTTCATGTGTAAGTGTAGGTATGTATAAGCCAAGGCATGTGTGTGGCCAACTCTTGTTTGTCACTATGTAATGCAGGTTAACTGGCCTGCCAGCTTCCAGGGATGCCTGTCTCCAGCTCCCATTCTCCCATAAGAGCACTGGTATTACAGACACACCTGCTCCAAAGCTCAGCTGTATGTGTTCTCTGGGCATCTGAACTCAGATCCTCATGCTTCAGCATCAAGGACTTCATCCACTGAGTCACCTCTCCAATCCCAAGACACAGGCCTCTAAGCCACCCTTAACCCTGAAATTCATCTCTATTGCTACCTACCTTTGGGATGGTTACAGAAATGATGTCTAGTTTGCAAATGCTTAATTGTATTTACTTGTTTTATTGATAAATAAGATAATGAAGATGAGGTCTGAGATGGAGCACATAGAAAGTTATTGAACAATTTCAGGTACTGTTGTTACTGAAACTAGAGTCAGGCATCGCCCAAGACTGTCACAACATTGAACTTTGTGGGAAGATGTTGAGACTGCTCTCAGTGATGCTTCGTGTATTTCTCCATGTCTAAGATTTTCAAGATTTTGAGGACTGTCTCTTACTTCTTTGATCTTAACTGTTCCCAGCAGTGTGTTGTATCACCATCACTGCCACATGTCTATGTCTGTGTAGAGAGAAAGAAACTGATGGATAAATTCATTTAAAAAAAAAAAAACAGCACATGGTAGTTAGATTTATTTTGAAAAGATTAAGCAGACAAAACAGAAAAAGCTATTTCTGCCTCCAAGACTGTTGACATGCCATGTTTTCTTCTGTGTTGCTCCTGTTTATCAGTGTTCTGAAGTATAGTTAACATCCAACTTTCTGAGAAAAAAAACAAAACAACATGCAGTTTTAAACCACCAACAAATCCTGAAGACAGTCAAGCATCAGCATGCACAGTGCTGTTGTAGGCAGTTTTCATCATCAAAGCACCCCCAGAGCATAGACAGAGTGTAGTTAAAAGGAATCAATGGGTTTGTGTGTGTGTGTGTGGGGGGGGGGTCCAGATGTCTTTCTTGGCTACTCTCCACCTTAAGGTTTGACACATACTAAATCTGCAGCTCACTAATTCAGCTAGACTGGCTGGACAGTAAGCCTTGGGGACCCTCCCTTCTCTGCCTTCCAAAGGCTGGGATTATGGGCATGTGCTTCTGTATCCAGCTATTTCACATAGGTCCTAGGGGACTAAACTCAAGCCATCTCTGTGGCCTAGAAGTAATTGATTTTTTTAAATATTACTTGTATTAAGAATTTATATAACCTAACCTAAATTTGTGCAATTTAGTTTATTAATAATAGCTATTTAACAATTATTAGCAAAGTTCCTTGAAAATTAAAAAAGAACAATTCATTCTTGCCAGTGCAAAACAGCTCCAGCAGACCATTGCAAGAAGGCAAAACCAGCCATGCCCTCACCTCGATTCAGTCCACTAGTGAAGCTAAGTGCAATTCATCAGTTTCATGTCCTCTGTCATCTAACATACCTTTCTATGTGTGTGATCATTCATTAGTAATAGATTCTAGGGTATCTATAATGACTTAACTTTTTTGTGGGGCTGGAGTTAGCTCAGCAGTTAAAGAGCACTTTCTGCTCTTCTAGAGGACCTGGGTCCTGTCTCCAGGACCATGTTGGGAGGCTCACAACTACCTGTAATCCAGCTCCATAGGATAACACCTTCCTTCTCACCCATTCCTAGACAATGACCAATGTGTTTTTTGCTCTGTAGGTTTGTGAATTGCACATGCTTTAGGAATAGAACTTAAAACATTGATCCTCTGTGACTATTTCCATATACTTGATTTGTATTTTTTTTATGTTTCCTCCGTGTCAAAGAATATAACACTTCCCTTACTTTCATTGCCAAATAATATTCCATTGTGTATGTATGTTAATTTTGTTTATCCATCTGTTGGTGGGCACTTAGGCGGCTTCCATCTTTTGGCTATTATGAGTAATATTTCTATGAGTAGAGAGGTGGAAATATTTGAGTATCTGAGTCCTTACTTTCGGCTCTCTTGAATATGTACCCGGAAGTGGAACTGTTGATCATGATTCTCTTTTGATTTCTTTCTGGGGAACCTCCGTTCTCTTTTCCTCAGTGGTTTCTCAACATCCTCACCAATGCATGTTATTTTTCTTTATCTTTATAGCCACTCCAATGAGTATAGTTTTAACTTACATTTTCATTTCTTTTAATTTTTTTTGCTAGTGTATTTTTGTGTGGCTTGGTGTATGTTTTCACATCTGTACATACATATGTGTGGAGGTCAGAGACTGACATGACATGTCCCCCTTGGCTGTTCTCCAATATATTTGCTGACAACAGGGTCTCTTGCTGACTCAGCTAGTCTAGTCATCCAAGAGTCTCCTATCTCCTCTGGAGCACACTGACTTTACAGACAGGTCATCCCATGTCTAGTGGGCTTTTGAACAGTAATACTCACTCAGGTACATCATGGCTTCAGGCTGCTAAAGGGCAAGTAATAAATAACATTCTGGAAAGTTCTCCCTTGTTTTTGCTCTTTTTAGCTCCTGTCATCACCACACCTCTCGAAACTGTAGATGCCTTAGTTGAAGAAGTGGCAACTTTCATGTGTGCTGTGGAATCCTACCCTCAGCCTGAGATTTCTTGGACCAGAAATAAAATCCTCATTAAGTGAGTACTGTGTGTCATCGTGCTAAGGATTCCGGCTCTGCCTCATAGTTTCTCACCCATGGAAATTCTGTTGGTGGCACTGAAAGTCACCTTCTAGAATATGTAATACTCATTTCGTAATTGGAAGATCTGAAGTTCAGGGCAAAATACTGATTCCTCTGACATGGGGAATGCCAGATGAGAATCATGGAACTTAACAGAACCAGGAAGTACCATGGTATTCCAGGTATGAAGACATGTATTCCAGGACATACAGAGGAGCTGAGGGACCAGCCTGTCGCCCCCTCCGTGTCCCCAAACTATGAAATCTACTGTCCAAGAATCTGACTTCTGTGTCACTATCATCTTTTTCTTTCAAAATGAGACAGAGTCTCAAAATGGATAAAAGGCCCATTTGTCAGATAAAGGGTCTACTTTTCTCCCCTTATCCCAATAGCTATCTCAGAATACTCTAAGAAAATCTAGAACAAAGTAATCTGGAGGGCGCCCTAGCAGACAGTGTTGAAGCTGAATGCTCTCAGTCCACATGAGCTACTGTGACGGAACTGTTAAGACAGGGGGCTGAGGAGTTCCAAGTCTGAGGAGCCAGCAGATTCCTGGTATGGTCAGGGGAGGAGGGCTTCCTTTTGTGTCCACAGATAGCCACTTTTCCACTATCTCTTCGTGTGAGGGAAGGGCATGAAGGAACACTCTTGGTTCTCCTCTGTAGGGACACAAGTCACACTCACAAGAGATCCAGTCACACGAGACACAATCACCTTCCAAAGACCACATCTCAAAAACCATCACATCTGACACTCGGCTTCCACACATGAATTCTGGGGGAAATGTCACATTTCATCTACGTCCTTAAACAGCTGCTCATAGATGAGGACCCATGAACTGGAAGGGGAGAAAGGACAGGCATATTTTCACTGCCTCTGACTGAAATGCCATGCTTCCTTCTGTGACACACACTCTGCAGTGCTGTGGGCATCACTGTGCACCACAGCCTAAATGACCTCTGCCAGGCAAGCTCTCTCAGAAGCTCCAGGACTGAACAGCTCACACACACAGTTCAAACACCACAAAACATCCTTAACAGTCTTTGAAATTTGGATAGATTGAGATTTTCCAACTCATGAAGCCTAAATTTCTATTTTTACTTGGCAGTATTTTTTCTTCTTACTTATGGGCAGTCTTTGGAAGATTTATTTTAGTTTTATTTTACATGTATGAGTATTTTTTTCTTCATGTATGTACATTTCATGCATGCATGGTGCCCAGAAGAGGGTGCTGAGTTCCCTAGAATTGGAGTTACAGATGGTTGTGGCTTCTGGGAACCAAACCCAAATCTAGGACCCCTGCAAGAGCCAGTGTTCTTAACCACAGAGCCAGCTCTCCAGACCCAGCAGTTCTCCAAGTCACCTTCCTCCTCTTGAATCTTACTACAAACTCCAAGGAACACCGGGTTGTAGCTTCAACAGTGTGTCTGGAAATTTCCCTGGCTAACTATGAGTCCACTATTCATAAGATCTGAATTTGAAATAAGTGTGAGGCATCATTTGGCTGAGCTCTCTGCCACTCTGGCAAGGATCACCTTTCTTTCATTTTTTTTCCAGGTAATGTCCCTTGTCCACAAGTAGAGGTCTTAACATTTGTATTTTTATCAACAGTCCATTCAAGTCAGTGGTCAGCTAGTGATTATTTAGGCATTCTCTAAGATGACTTAGCTCCCCCCCCCATGTCTCTTAGTTCTTTCCAAGACCCCAGTAGCTATCATTAACAAGTTTCAGCTGACAGTCTCAAAAAAAAAAAAAAAGAACCTAAGCAGTTTTTGTTTTATTTCTTATCGTGCTGATCAAAACTCTGCCAGTTCACTGCAAAGCCACACCCCCTTTTTCAGGTGTTTGTCCTAGCAGCACCATGATTCTGGGTACCAACACATGTATTTATTGTATTTATTTTCTACTGAGACTGTCACAAGTGGTCACAAATGCAGTGGCTTCAAACAACACACCGTATGAGTTTACAGTTCCAGAGTGTGAGGCAATCTCACTGAGCTAAAGTCAAAGCACTGGCAGCTCCAGCTCTTCCCGGAAGCTCCACGACACAATTGGATTGCACATTTAAGAGCCCACAGGCCACCTATGTCCTCTGGTCCCTTCCCTTATTCATAAAGATAGCAGTCACATGACTCTGACTTCTGCATGTCAGACCTCCACCTCTGACACTTCTTCCTCTCTTTTCCACCTTAAAACGATTTTAGTTACTACATTTGGCCCATGTGAGTAATCTAGAATGTTCCATTTTAATACTCTTAATGTGTTCAAATCCTTCTTGCAGTGTATCACAGGCTCTGGTGATTAAGACATGATGGCTCTTTGGAGACAGTCGTTCAGTGTACCATATACATTTGAGAGTCCTACTATAAAACAAACAATAAAAAAAATCCAACAACAGAAGCCACTTGGTTCTAGGTTGATGATTCCTCTTCAACTTTTTCCTGTTGCCCTGAGTCCCTTCTTAGTGGACAATTATGTGTAATTAAATAGACTATGTATGTATATACATACAAGCACACACAACATGTTTTTATAGTTTGAAGATCTTTTATTTCCTTGTGCATCCAAAACCAGAGGCATAAAAGTGTCTGTCATTTGTTAAACATCTAAAAGTTATTTGTTTATAAAAAGGGGAAGTACTAGAGTTTTGGAGAGGATGGAGGGAAGGGAGAAAGAATAATTAGGGTAGTCAAAGTTTACTATATGCATGTGTGGAAATGTCCTAATGAAACCTTCTATTCTGTAGAATTAACATATATTTATAAAGCATATAGAATGAGTACAACTTACAAACACGAAGGTAATTGGTGTGGTTTTATTTAAAGTATTTATTTATTCAGTCATTCATGGCTTCAACAAAATGAAAGTAAGATTTTGTTACATTTTATTTAGTTAATTATAAACTCATTGCTCATATTCACATTTATTAAAACATGCTACAATATTAATGATTATTAAATTGTATTAGAATAAAAAGGGATAGAGTTGCCTCAGCAGTTAAGAAAACTGGCTGCTCTTCCAGAAGAGTCATGTTTGAGTCCCAGCACCCATATGTGGCTCCTCACAACGGTCTGTATTCTAGTTCCAAGGGACCTGACACCCTCTTCTGGTTTCTGCAGGCACCAGGCATGCATATAGTGCACAGAAATAACACAGGCAAAACACTCACACACATGAAATAGAAAATGCAATGAAAGTAAAAATTATGAAAAGTACTTATTTAATGAATAAAAGAATATTCAACTCATTGCTATTGATGTAATATATATATATATTACAATATATATTATATATATATATATATATATATATATATATTGTTCATTACAATTGCATGCATGCTCCTTTTCCAGTTTTTTTCCTTATGGGAAAAGACTCATACATCTTAGTTATGGTATGCTTTCCTGGCTTGGGGGGACCTGAGTTCAATCCCCAGAATATACACACTCAAAATGAAAGTTGAATGTGGTAGTGGTAGTGGGTGCTTGTAAGCCCACCTGTAGGTGGGGTCTGCGAAGGGGAAAGAGACTGGCAGATCTTTGGGACTTGCTGCTCAGACTGCCTTGCTTACTTTGCCAGTTCAGAATGACATACAAGCACACACAAGCACACACAAGCACACACTCTGCTGTGTAAATGTTACACTTGTGCTTAGCAGCAGCCATCACCTCAGAACTGTTTTGTACAACTCAGTGGTGATTTTATTATAGAGTCCAGAGAAACCAGAATATAAAGTAGCTTTATTTTTACTGTACTAAACGAGACTATTCAGTCCTGCAAAACACACATTTTCTCTAAGCCTGAACCTGCTTCCTCACTAACTGGTCATCTATTTGATCCATTAATCAAAGGGTTGTGTGTGTGTGTGTGTGTGTGTGTGTGTGTGTGTGTGCGCGCGCGCGCGCGTAAAATCACAGATGGACTGATGGTACACTGATCCTCCTCCACGTTGCTCTGTGACCTGCAGGCTGTTTGATACCCGCTACAGCATCCGGGAGAATGGCCAGCTCCTCACCATCCTGAGTGTGGAGGACAGTGATGATGGCGTCTATTGCTGCATAGCCAATAATGGAGTGGGAGGAGCTGTGGAGAGCTGTGGTGCTCTTCAAGTGAAGATGAGTGAGTAGCAAAGAGTATCATCTAACTTTAAAGTTGTCTCCACACAGTTTCTGATGTGTTCAACAATGAGTCATGATCCCTTGACAGGAGGCTTCCACGTGACTACTCTGACGAACCCTAGCTTACGTTTTAGTTAGTTTTCCAAAGATTCTCCTTACATTCCACTCCACAGGTGACCAAGACAGCTCTTTCCTTAGCCAGGAGTTAAATCATCAAAACAGCAGACAGTTCCTTAAATCCCCCACATAAAACATTATCTGTGACTCGGGTTCACTGTGGTGGTCTTGTTCATGGAAGCCAATGAAAGGAATGTTGGAAACTTCTCTTTGACAGTTATAAGAATGTCAATTCCCAAACCAAGGTTTTGCAGACAGTGTGTAAGAATACAACTCATAGCTGAGGTGCTAAGTAGCTAAAGTTGAAGTGTTCTCTACTGTGAATATAGAACATAACTATAAATTCTAGAATACAGCAGAATGGCCAAGGTTGACATTTTCCTATATAATATTTTAAGTCTGTCTTGTGCTTTTGCAATATAAAATCATATTAACTGTAAGGGAAAATAAATGCCTGGGTTAAAAACCAACAGGCATGGCTGGGCGTTGGTGGCGCACGCCTTTAATCCCAGCATTCGGGAGGCAGAGGCAGGAGGATCTCTGTGAGTTTGAGGCCAGCCTGGTCTCCAGAGAGAGTGCCAGGATAGGCTCCAAAGCTACACAGAAAAACCCTGTCTCAAAAAAAAAAAAAAAAGCCTAGCAGGCATTTAATCTTTGTAGATATGACTGAAAATTGACACAAAAGGCTCCACAGCACTTCCACATACTCACATATAAGGAAAAAGAGAAATCTTTATTCCTTGCTCATCTCTATCAAGGTAGCCTAACGCGCCTACACACACACACACACACACACACACACACACACACACACACACACACGCACACGCACACGCACACGCACACGCACACGCACACACACACATACACGCGTGTCTTAGAAATTTGTCCCACAAAGACATCTCTCTGTTCTGTATCTACAGTATAAGATCACTTGGGACATGAAGTAGCTTAGTTACTTTCTGACTCTTCTGTATCTACAGTATAAGATCACTAGGGACACGAGGTAGCTTAGTTACTTTCTGATTGCTTGGAGGCATTTGAACCTCTCAGATCTACATGTTAGATTTAATAACGTCTTTTCAAAGCGTCATAGTAGAGAATAGAAATGAACCAATTAGAATCTACTTCTTCAGAAACATTGGCCTGAGTGTTGGCAGAACAGTAAACTTCTCTTTATAGAATTTTTGTTTGTTTTTGCTTTTTGAAACAGGGTTTCTCTGTGGCTTTGGAGGCTGTCCTGAAACTAGCAGGACAGCCTCTTTGTAGAATTTTGAGTCTCCAAACTGTGCCAGAGTTTTTTTCTAGTTACTAGCATGATCTCTAGAGGAAACAACACGTTTAATAGTCAAAGGAAGATGGGAACTAGACCTGTAAACAAATGTAGTCTTAGCACTTGGGAGGCAGAGACAGAAGGATCACCTCAAATTTGAGATCAGTCAGGGTTCATCCAGAGCTATGCAATGAGACCTTATCTCAGAAAAAAAATAAATAAAAATTAAGGAAACTTCTGGGCATTGGTGGCACATGCCTTTAATGCCAGCACTCGGGAGGCAGAGGCAGGCAGATCTCTGTGAGTTTGAGGCTAGCCTGGTCTCCAGAGAGAGTGCCAGGATAGGCTCCAAAGCTACACAGAGAAACCCTGTCTTGAAAAACCAAAAAAATAAATAAATATATGGAAACTAAAGGGAAAGTAGATTGTAATTCAAAATAGTATGATTAACTTAGAACAATTTTCAACTGTTTCACATCTATTGGTATAAATTACAGAATGTTGAATTATTATGGGGACAGTTTATAGTGATGAACTTTTTATTAAGTGTCATTTAAAATAAGAAGTCCTAAGAAGTCTCAGATATCTATTATGCTTTATAAATATGAGTTTTGCAAAAGAAAATAGAGGTTTTAACAAAACAGATCTAACCATCCTTTATGATTGATTTGAATTTGATACCTACTAAGGACCTGTCTTAGCCTTTGGCAATTTAAGATCCCTAAGACGATTCTTGAAATGAATGCCAAGAATTAACTAGAAAGCTAAAACTGCAATTTTAATGTAGATACATTGTCTTTTTATGTTTTACTTTCATTTTCCCCACAGAACCTAAAATAACTCGCCCTCCCATTAATGTAAAAATAATAGAGGGATTAAAAGCTGTTCTACCATGCACGACAATGGGCAACCCCAAGCCATCTGTCTCCTGGATCAAAGGGGACAGTGCTCTCAGGGTGAGTGATTTTGTATTAAAATCTGTGTATAAAGTATTATCTTTAAAGATTTATGTTTTACTTGTATTTGTGTGCATGTGCATGTGTGAGTGCATGGGTGTGTGTGTGTGTGTGTGTGTGTGTGTGTGTGTGTGTGTGTGTGTGTGTGTAGATATGAGTATCCAGAAGAGAGTATCAGATCTTTTGAAACTGGAATTTCAGACAGTGTGATCCACCCAATGCGGGTGCTGGGAACTCACCTTCAGTCCTCTGCAAGAGCAGCATGCACTCTTAATGGTTGAGCTCTCTTTCCAAGCAGTATAAGTCATGTTTTAAATACAATTATCTCTGAACATCTACTAACATGCTAACAAACATCTAGCATATGTTTTCCTCCCTGTGCATTAGCCTAACTTAAATTCTTCGATTACTAATTAAGCACACTCATTCTAGGGCATTCCAGCATGGACTGTCTTGGAGACAGAAGAGACAGAAATCAGCAACATTAGAGAGGAAATGGGGGCAGAGCCCAAGCACAGCAAGGCTTGTTTTCTTACTCAACTGAACCACTTATTATTATTTTTTAACATCAAATGTTTGGGACTTTAAGGATAGCAAAGCTGAACAAAGGTGAGAAATTAGAGCAAGGAGACTAGGACTGATAAACAGAGACAAACACATCTCAGTAACAAAGAGAAGTTAGATTAAAGCAACGCCATTTGGGCTTGAGAGATGATTTTATGGGGCAGAGTGCTTGCTGTGCATGAGAACCTGAGCTCATATGCATGCACATTTATGTGTGTCTGTAAGCCTGGTGCTTTGGGAGGAGAAGACAGGAAGATTGTGGAGCTTGCTGGCCTCCAGTGAAGATCTTGGCTCAAGGTAATAAAATAGAGAACAAATAGACCAGGACATCCAAAGTCCACATCTTGTCACATACATGCACATGGATGCACACACCCACACAGGCATGTAGATAACACACACACACACACACACACACACACACACACACACACACACTTACAAAAGGTGTACTATTCATTGGCTTAGCTTGTGCTACTTCTGTGTATTGTCCCCATGCTTACTAATAAATTGTTATTCTGTGTCATGATCATATCCACAACTTTGTCACACCTAAAAATGAGATTACAGACTGTGTTCCCATCTTGCCAGGCCATGCACACCCCATGGGAAATACTTATCAGGGCATGTCAAACAACTGAAGTAAACTAAAATCTGATGAGTTTTGCCCAACTTTAATGACAACATTTACACACCCTGGCTTGCCTTTTGCTATAACTCTTGATGCATTTTCTACAATAAAAAACAAAGATGACTGACTGTGCACCTTACTCAAGTTACATGAATTCAAAAAGATTAGAGAAATGTCACATCTGAACTCCAAAGAGTAATTTTAAAACTCTCAAAGAATGTGTATTCTCCTAAGGCTATCCTAAGGGTATATGGTAAAGTGTGGTTAACTGAAATCAATGATTTTACATTTTTGCCTTTCTTTGTGTTTTATTCTGGTGGTGAAATCAGGGTTGTGTGTAAGCTAATCACTTTTTCTATTACTGAGCTACACTCCAGGCTCAAAGCACAATGCTTTTAATCAAACTGGCACAAGAATGACTTTTGGAACTCATGATTCGTGTTGTATTTTAATGACAGGAGGGGAAAAAAGAATAGATGCAATCTCATGAGATCACCAAGATTAATTTAGATTGTCTTGCATGGTCTCAGCAATATATGTTGATACTCATAGATAGGATAGAGGCTGATATCTTGGGTGCTAAGGACAGTGATAAATCAATGAAATAAGGCAAGTGTGTCTTTAACTAAGGCTGTTTTCAAACCCATGTTCCTGTCTTTGGCAGGAAAATTCCCGCATTGCAGTTCTTGAATCGGGGAGCTTAAGGATCCATAATGTACAAAAGGAAGATGCAGGACAGTACCGATGTGTGGCAAAAAACAGCCTGGGCACAGCTTATTCCAAACTGGTGAAGCTGGAAGTTGAGGGTAAGAGGCAGCATGCATCCGTCACAGTCTGCTGAGATGGCTGTGCTTTGGACTGGGAAAGATGGGATGTAGAAAGCTGTGGTTCCTTAGCTCTGAGGGCAAGGCCATGAAAACAAAGAAGTCAGAAAACAAATCCCTAGTATAAAAGACCAGATTCTGTCTATTGCCCTCATTGCTGATAGTTTGACCATTGCAGCAAACACAATTTGTGATAATGATAAAACAATATGGCACCATTTTAGTGTGTCTTTTTGGCTTGGGTAATTTTCTTATTTGTAAGTTTGGAGACAGTAATTTTGTCCTTTGATGCATTTGGATTGATTTCTAAAGAAGATTAGAAGATGTAAAAATCTTTTTCAAATTATAGCTTTACAAAATATGAGAAAATAAGATAATGAATCAAACATACAAAACATGGTTCTAATTCTGTGAATCATGTAGCAATGATTTGAACATAGCAATTATTTGTCAGAGAGATTTTATTCTCATATGAGTTAATCCAATAAGCTGACGAGAAAGATCTTTACTGAGAAATCAGAATCCAAAGAAATTTTAGTGTTCTATTCCCTAACCATTTGGTTCTTTACCTAAACTTTTTATCACATTTGGTTTAAAAATAAGAACTAGGATCCAGATGGGAGGGGAGGGGAGGAGGAATGGGAGGAGTACAGGGAAGGGGAACTGTAATCAAGATGTATTATGTGAGGTAAAAAAGAAACTATTTTCAATAAATAGGGCCAGCAGGAAGGAATTGCCAGGAGACCCGTACCATGTCAGCACCTAACATGTGAAATCCTTCCTAACTCTTCCTATTTGGAGCCATGGATTCAAGAGCTCTGACTTTTTTCTCCTCTGTAAAATCAAGTTTAAGGAATTAATAAGCAATTGATTATATCTCCCACTCTGGCCTTGAATGTATTTCACAGACAATGGTTACAGGTTTCTCTGCTTTATTTTCCTTTTCTGAAATGTTGGACTAGACATACAAACAGAAATAGTGATTAAATCACCAAAGATTTTGATGGATCCCAGATCTCTGAGCCACCCCATTCTTCTCTAGCCAAAATCTGTCCTTTCCTGCAATTTCCATTCTGACTCAGGCTTTTATTAAAGTTATTTTTATTTCCTGAGTAGCCCATGTCCTTTCCCTCACAGTTTTAATGACCTCCTTTTCCATAGCTGCCTCTAGGTAAAGCAACATTTTTATGGTGTCATCGCATCAACTGCTCATAAAACTTCCATTAGAAAATGGAAAACTATATATATATTCATATATATATATATATATATATATATATGTTCATATATCATATATCTTAGATACGAAAATATATTATAGATATGTATTAGTATAGTTCTCAATATAGTTAGTATAGTTCAATATCTTCTAAATTATCAGAATTAGAATACAATTGAAATTTTTACAATGAAATCTAAATAAATATATACCTGTATTCAGAAACCTACCTCAGACTCACTGAATTCCTGCCTAGATTCAGGATTGCTTTGAATGTTCGGTAGAATGGTGTAGAGTAAATGCTATCCATTCACATAAAATTCCAAAAATGACCCCCTTATCAATCCATCAAACTTAAGATTCCCATTTTCCCAACTATTAAAACAATTTACTTCAAATTGGCTTAGAAAAAGTTATCACCAATACTAATTCATTGGAGCCCATTTACATGGTCTTCTCTTTCCTTGCCACTTAATTGTAAATCAAAAAGATGGGACACAGCTTCTGTCTTCCTAACACTGAAATGATGAAGCTTGTTGCCTTGGCTGTTAACACACACTAGAGGGTTTATAGAAGTTTGTTATGGCTGAGAGTTCATACTAACACTTGAAGCTTCTCTAACAGTTGGTAAGAAGATCATTTTAGCTCCTGTCTATTCTGCTTCCTCTACTTCTGATCAAAATAGCCCCAAATGTGACATACTTTTACTAGAGCATAATAAGCATGGCATAAATGATATCTGTTATAATCTTATCGCCATTAAGACATGAACACACACACAGAGATAGGGAAAGGAAGAGGGAGAGGGAGAGAGAGAGAGAGAGAGAGAGAGAGAGAGAGAGAGAGAGAGAGAGCAAATTTGTTTTGACTCAGGAAGTTCCTGAAAGTTGAAGCTGATTTCCTTTTGCACAAAGAGCTGGGCATACACACAAGTTACAATTCAGAAAGAACCTATTCGAAGAAGAGTCAGTTCAGTTCAACCTACAATTCAAAATGCTTAGAAAAGTGATAGCAAAATGATTGGGAGATGCCTCAAAATACCTGCAAATGCCTGCTGGTCCTGAAGAGGTGAGGGCCAAAGGCAAGGCTGGGCCATGTTCAGTTGGTACTGATAAATGTATGTATCCACCACTTAATAACTTCATGTTAGTTATGGGCTTGCTATTTTGAAGCATAACTCCACACTGCTATTGGAGACTGTTTTATGCTAGCTACAGATGAGCATACCACTCCTAGCCTCTAGCAAGAAAAGGTATGCCAGGCATGTCACCACACTGTGTATAGTATACTAAGTACATCTTAGCGGCCATACCAAATACGAAAGAAATACCCTGTCACATGGGATGTAAAACTCTCTTTCTAAATTACCATCTTCAGGCCTGAGGTCTCTAAAGTGACAGGACAAGGAGAGTCTACCTCTATTAGATACTCTAGTGTTGCTATGACAAAACACCATGACCAAAGCAACTCATAAAAGAAAGCATTTGATTTGGTTTACAGTTTCAGAGGGTTGGAGTCTATGATGATGAAGCAAAGGCATGGCTGCGCAAAAGAGCTGAGAGCCCACATCTTTATTTACAAGCAGGAGGCAGAGAAGGCACCCTGGGAATGAAATCTCAAAACCTAACCCTTAACAACACAACTCCTCCAACAGGGCCATACCTCTTAATCCTTCCCAAACTGTTCTATCAACTGGGGACCACATATTCAAACATATGTGGTCATTTTCACTCAAATCACAATTTTGCTTTCCTGTCTTATGTCAAAAGACACCATATGTGACATACAGATTCCTGATGAAACACAAGCTGGTCCAGCGTGTATGTCTTTCAAAGGGGATGGATAGCTAGAATGTTAAAATGTACTATTTATCTAAATAGTTTACATAGAGGACCTTGTATACTTGTCACTCAGAGTACTTGTCAAAACAGGAAGGTCCTATACTGTGCCATTTTAGGAAACCAAAGAACAGTGAATGTGGCTTATTACATAGGGCCACATAGATGGAGGTATCTAAGAAATTGAGACATACTGATTGCTGTCTCCTCTACTAAGGAACAGGACGGTTCTCCATGACATTGTCTAGGGTAGTGTCAGGATGGAAGTAAGAGAAGAAGAATCCAGAATCTTGCAAATGCAGAGAAAAAAAGCAGAGGGGGGCACAAGCTTTTCAAAGAGCTTGGCCAAAAGAGGCAAGGAGCCAAAAAAAGGAGTGGCTAAAAAGACTGACCATGTTAAAATGTCATTAGAAGGGAAATGACCCTACAGAGGAGAGAGACACTGTCAAAGGAACATAGTACTTTGGCACACACAGGGATTGCATCCAGGGTTCAGGTGGAGTTACAAACTTTATATGGCCACATGTCCTGTTTTTCCCAGGACAGTTCTGGTTGGCACCTGTTGTCCTGGAATAATTATTAATAGAATCTTGCTTTTACTTTCTGAAGTGTCTAGGCTTCCATGATACATTATACAGCTGCTCTCCTTAGGGACAGAACATTCCCTTCCTTGGAGTAAGAAGGGAAATGGGGACATTTTCCGATAGGAACCTTTTTATAAATCAGGCATATTGAACTTGACAAGGCTGTTCTCATGATCTCTGTTTCCTTTAGGAAGTAGATGGCAGGTTATCTTCTGTAAGGAGGGCATGGGGTGGGGGCAGGGGCAAGGAGAATGGAAAGATTTTAAAATAGCCATGGGATGGGAACGATGACTCAGAAGGAAATGTGGGATTGTGGAACAACTTTAAGGTTCTAGCAGAGGACAGGATCATGAATATGGGAGGAGGGGCATCCTTTGCATGGTCAAATCATGCCTCACCACAACTACATGAATTTTAATATACTGTACAGATATATGTTTAGAAAAAATATGTCTATGTTATGTTTAAAGGCAAGACACAAGTATTGGAATCCTAGCCAAAAGGAGAATGGGGCTAAAGGAAATATTCCCCAAGAGAGAGAAGCACTGAATCCCAGAATCTTTATGCATGGAATTCATGTAGCTTATTACCCAAACACAGAATCTAGGAGGGTTGAAACCTGAATTTAAATCTTATGGCTCCACCAGTATCACAGATAGGATAACATGAAAGCCTTCTTACTACAAAGGTTTAGAGATTCAGGATTAGCTACACAACTCATGGGGATAAGATGCAAATATCCAGACACCAAAAGTTATTAGAAATTGGGCAACTTGGTTAGTAAGCTCCCAAGCAGTTTCCCCATTGCTCTGAGGCAATGGGTGAGGCACCAACCTCCATCTCCCAGTAAGTCCATAGTGATGAGGAGACAAGGTTTTAGAACCCATGAGAAGTAGAAGCAAAAGCTGAAACCCTTGCTTAGGGCTGAGAAGCACAGTGATGGCAAGAGGGACCAGGAAAATTTATGGGCATGCACACACAAACACTCGGACACATTTGTGTGTCTTTACCTGAATTCTAATTATTAGGGAGTAAAAAATAACTCTTTTTAGAAAAAATATTAAACACTCAGAACATGGAGGTATGGTATTAAATTGATACAACAACACAGTCTGGGGATCTCTGGAGAAAGAAATTAGCATAAAGAGTAAGTTATAAGTGAAAAGTTTAACAACACAATGGATTATACAATTCAAATAGCCCTATGCTTTTAGAACCTTCCTAAAGAGACTTTTATAATTAGGAGCAGTTAATACACATATTCATGCTATGGAAAAGTATATCTTCTAAATATTGTACTTCTCTGATAAGATTTCATGAGCCTTTCCATTCATCAAAGTGTTATTTTTGCAGACTTGTTCTTTGCTTCTCTTGAACAAGCCCAAGGATGACGAATGTTTATTGAAAGGCCCTCAATCTAGCCTAGAGGCTGACTAGGTATTTGCAGCACTTGCACTCAGTTGAAAAACATTGGGGTGAGGACCTGGGTGAGCAGAATACAAAGTGAGCCCTTCCCTCTGGGAAGGAAATCAATCCATGAAGACATCCGCATGACACCTACTGAGGAAGTACACAGAACTTTCTAGATAGAGTAGTGAATGGGGTCATAGAACAGGTTCATGCCTAGATTCTCTGTGCATTTGGTTCCTTTTCTTACTGGCAAGCACAAACCTGAAGTTTTTTGTTAGGATTTCCCAGTGGAGAGGCTCCAGCATGAACATTTAGTTTGGGCTCTGATCTCTATAGAGCTTTCCTCAATTGGCCATTGCCATTGGCCAATTTCACAGCAAAAAGGAAATACAAAACAAATGTTAAGTTCCCATAGGAAAGTGTAGTTCTCTTCTAGGTGAGACCTAAGGAGGTACACTGGTTAGACCTTGTCAGGGAGTTTCTGTTGTTCCCCAAATTCCATAGTCATCTGGATTGCAGAAAGGGGCTATTAGTCTCATGGCTGTGCTCATCCTCCTGTGGAAAATTGATTCTTGTCTCTGGAACCTCTGGGGCAATGGATTTAGGATAAGTTTCATGGAGGGATACAACAAGGGAAATCTACTTCACCTATTACATAAACCCCAAAATGCTCATTTTTAGTATTTGACCATATCTGGTCACATAATAGAATCATTGGTTTTCTTACAATTGGGGATGACTGTTTTTATTCCTTTGCTGTTCATGTCAATTTCTATTAGAATTGAACTTACAGTGGCTAAAGAAAGACATACCTGGACTGTGGTTTTGGCTTTTAGCTATGGTCATTCCTTAACTATCTACAAATATGAGAATTGATATGCAGCTATCAAACAGAGATAAGCTAAGCATACTAGCTTATACAACTGCCTTCTTTTAAATTAGAAATGATCATTCTCCTTGTCATTGCTTATTTTAACCAAGACCCATAGAAGCAACAATCCCATTTCCCCCAGTAGAATGATGCCATATAAAGTTTTGTTTCTCAAAAACATTATCCGTATGTTATTTTTGTTAGGTTTAAATCAGAGACAGTGACTTTCCAGTTCTGTAGAGTAGGAATATTTTTCTCAAGGGCAAGTCCTGACTGTATAATAAGCTCTATGTTTTACTTAGATACGGTTCACATCCCATGAGTGAGCCAAAGTGTTTTCTATGTATCTGAAAGTTTCCCCCTGAGCACCTCTAAAGCAGGGGCAGATGCTCAGTGGTCCAGGGAGATGACAGTGGGAGTGCTAATGTGAAGGCTAAGGCTGGCTTTCAAAGTCATCTGGTCACTGGCGACAACTCCACATGCAAGGTGGAGTTTCTTCTCCTATTCTCTTTTTAAACAGATGCTTTTTTTTTATTTTATGAGTACGTGTGTGTGTGTGTGTGTGTGTGTGTGTGTGTGTGTGTGTGTGTGTGTGTATGTGTGTGTGTGTGTGTGTGTGTGTGTGTGTGTGTGTGTACATCACATGCTTGCAGGTAACAAAGGAGTTGAGAAGACGGTGTCAGATCCCCCAGAACTGGAATTGCAACCAATTGAGAGCTACCTGTCTTGGGTGCTAGGACCTGAACCCTGGAGCTCTGTAATCGCAGCAGGTGCTCTTCACCCTTGAGCCATCTCTCCAGCCCCCTTGATCTTATTCTCAATCAGTGGCATAAACCTCTTTAAAAATATATTTAACCAATAGTAATTAATCCTATAGAACTAAAACATTTTTAGTATGACAGTGTATGTTTTTCTTGTTTTTGTGGTCATCTGGGTCTTTGCTATAAGCCTTTTCATCATTGGGAATGACCCTGCTACAATGCAAGTTTTTCAAATTTTTTGTTTTGTTTTTGTTTTGTCTCCTTTCCTTGTGTTCTTGACTTAACCATGGGTGACAGGATTTAGTTATCTGACACTGAATATAGATCTTACTGCATCGTGTAGGTATCACATCCACATGAGTCCTGTTAGATGAAGAAAAATGAGATGAGTGGAGAGTTCTCAAGACCCAAATTAAAATAGATGGATGTTGGAATTCCCTGGTGATTGATTGCATCATCTATTATGACCTGGCTTGCTTCTGGCATTTTAAGCCACAGAGAAATAAAGGTTAGACAGAAAGGAACCAGGGCTGCCTAAGAACTGATGATCTCATATGTGAAATGGCTTGATAGCTAGACAGAGGGGGCAAATGAGAGCCAGACGGGGTTGGAAGTGGACAAGAATGTGTAGAGTCCTATTTGGAGGGCTGGTATATTCTTCTCTAATATTTAGCATCTGTTTCCATGTGGCTTTGCAAAGCAGCATCTCATCTCAACAAGAATGGGAATGTTGGCAGCAGGGAGTGAAAGCAAACAGTGTGGAAATTTTAAGTGGCTCCAGGACATGAGTCTATCTTGCTAGTCTGAACATCCAAGGGCCATCAACAGTTTTCCTGCCATCTGAAAGGCTTTATTTGAATACTCTTGCATCTGGCCAAGTCTATTTAGAAACTTGTCTCCTCAAGATTTTTTGCAAACAACAAAGTAGATCCTCCTTAACTAAATAAACAATGATGTCTGTCTGTCTGCCTGTCTGTCTACCTATGTATGTATCCATCTATCCATCCATCCATCCATCCATCCATCCATCCATCCATCCATCATGTACTATCTCTATCAATCATCTACCCCCTGATCCATCCATACATTCATCCATTCAACAATCATCTATGTCATCCATCTACTTATTTACCAGCCTACCAATCTCTTGATCATCTATCATGTATCTGAAGTTTACATCAGTAAGCATACATATTAATAGATAGCACTGTTTTCCCAATCTTAGACTTCTGCCTGCCTCCTCTTTTGGAGATCAGATTTTCTTGTTGCATCTACAAAAGTGGAAGCAATTATGTAATGTTTATACCACATTTGACTTGCTTTTTCCTTTGTTTATGCTACAGCTCTTAATATGACAAATGCCACAGAGAGAGGTATTTAACCCCATGTGTGCTGTGTCTCAGCGATTGCGGTTTTAATAGATGTGCAGTGGTCCTGTCCCCAGCATCAGCTCTACTTGTTTGGTGCCACTAACAGGTTTGCTTTGCTGTCATGAATAGATCCTGCATTTTAAAACCAAACAAAAGAAAAAGCCGTAAGCCTCTAGTATCTGTAGCGGGTGTCCTTGGCAAAACTGAATCTGCATGATTGATACGTGCATGCTTCAAGAAGAGTCTGGCTACTTATTTGGACATTATGTGTGGTTTCCTAGATTTCTATAAGACTTTAGGGGAAGAGTATACTTGTGACTAAAGACAACAAAGAGAAGGTACATTAATATTTAAGACACTGAACAAATAGCCATGTAAGTCAGAGGGATGGCAAGGCCCTTTTAATCTAATCTGAAAAAAAAATTAGGCTTGAAAACATGTAAATGATTTGTGTAATGTTTGTTTATTTATTAATTATTTACAATGAAAAGTTTTAATTGTCATTTCTGTGTATTAAAATGATAGGTCTCTTTTTAATACACAGAAATACATACACATATATGCATATATATACATATATATTAGGAAACATTAATAAAATAATATACCCTACAAAGATAACTGATCAATGTTCCAGGTGCTAAGTGATAGAGAAAAGCTACTCTGTCTTTTTTGGGCTTAAATTCAAATTGTAAATTGAAATTCATGTGTTTGGATGCAAAGAGACTATGGAAAGCTTTTTAAATTCTATGATAAGCAGAAGTTCAAATAATTTTACCTTTAGTTATTTTCCTCAGATATCAGATGTATAGTTTTGATATTTGAACTGGTGTATCTGCCTCCATGAATGATAGTCAATGTCAGTAATGATTCTTAGAGGGAACATACTGTTCTGGCTAATAGCACAAGCTCCAGGCTGTCATGGAAACTGGATGGGCTCCAGAACCCAGAATAAACTTCCTGAGTTCAAAACCTGGGTCCTCCACTTACTACTTCATTAAGGTTAATTAAATATTAGTTTGCAACCAAAAACAATCATGTTAACATATGAGATGTTAATAACCCTTTATTTCATGTATAAACTTAATCTTTGAGGTAGACACAATGCAATCCATCAATGGCAAAACAAATTTTTATTTAACATAGAGATCATTTTTATTGTTTGATTAAGTCTATCAGAATTATAATCATTACTTTGCATCTGGAATGGGGGAGCATAAGAACTAAGTTCAAATAAATAAGTTAATTTTCAGATAATAAAACATGACAACAAAGTTAACATTAGAACGAAATGGTCCTGGTTTTCCAGCACCTCCTTCTTTTTGTATACAGAAGTACATGAATTCAAGCTCTGGAGGGGTTGCAGACTAATTGATCAGACCTGGGTGTTAATCCTGGTTCTACTTAGTAGTTATAAAAGTTTGAATAACTTATCTGGATTTTGAAAGTCTATTTCTTCATGTGTAATAAAAAAAGGGTGATATTGTGAGCAGAAGTCTTTAGTGAGCAGAACCCAGAGCATGGCAGCTTCTCCATGAACACTAGCGGTGCTCAGAATTCTCGTCTGCTCCAAGCATTGTTACAAAGCTGGGTGATTTCTATCCAGAGAAAGCTTCTGCCTAGGTTTCTCATATTTCATAAACAGAATGTCAACATTCCCAACTGCTCATCTGCGTTCCAAAGAACATAAATCCACCTCCAATCAGCATTGCCTTGTGCCTGCATGCCTGCTGCTTGTTAGAGATTATAGCTTTGTTTTGGTCCCACGCTGAAGAGTGGTGTTGGAAATCTCACCTCATCGAAGGAGGTGTGTGAAATAGGAATGTGTCCTTAGTCCTTAGTAGCACACTGGAAAGGAGCTATGTGGTTACAACCTTTCTGGGAATATGAATATATATTATATATATATATATATATATATATATATATATATATATATATAACAAAACAACTTGTGTTTCCCAATCTTGTATAATTTTTCATTCTCTATAAAAAGTGATGTGCTCAAGTGTCTTGTTGGGAATATTGATTTTTTTAAATCACTTAATGTTCCTAAGTAAATCTCAAGTGAAAAACTGATTGAAAACTTTAGCAACTGAAGGAAATAGAGGACCTTACATGAAAATAGCCTGTCTAAGCTCCATCCAGTAGTGTCTTGTAAGCCTCACCATCTTGCACTGTTTCCCCCTTTCTGGGATGTAGCTAAGAATAGGGTTTGCAGCTTAATTGTGTCTATTAAGCCGAATGGATCAGAAGTGGTATTTTTCTAAATTTTTTGGCTGGATTGTATCCATCTCAAAGCCTGTATGGAGAAGCTAGCTGTAAAGAGTATTGGTGGCTGAAAACACTCACTGCTCTCATGGAGACACTCACTGCTCTCATGGAGAAAACTGGAGTCTGGTCTTAGTACCCATATGAGGTGGCTAATAACCACCTATAACTCCAGCTCTAGGCAATCCAGCACACCTCTTCTGGCCTCCTTGGCCATCTGAAGGTCATGCATGAGCTACTACATTTTGAGAAACACTGACTTGAAGATGTCTACTTGCAATGTCATTATTTGCCACAAGTCTTAAAAGTATAAGTAGATATATTACCTACAAGTAGTAAGATGTAAATGTCATAATTTTAAATGATTACATTTGTTTAGTGCTTACTATGTTTAATGTAACAAGAGAGCTTAGAAAGCTATGGAAAAGTTAAGATAGGTGTCAGTGAGCTTTCCATTACCATGATCAAATGCCCAAGACCAAGACGAGCAACTTAAAAGAAAGAGAGTCTTATTTTGACTAGCAGTTTCAGAGGATTTTTGTCAATGTTCACTTACCCTTGTGGTGGCCTTGAGTCTATGGCACACAATATTTCATGTAGGGAGTATGCAAGGAAGGAGACTTGTGTTCACTTAATAGTGGCCTGGAAACATATCTTCAAGGGTGTGTTCCAGTGACCTAAATTCTTCCCATCAAGTTCCACCTCCTGAAAGTTTCAACACTTCCTACTAGCATCACACTGGTGGACCTCATAGCAAGTAGGTCATTGGGAGATGTTCAAAATACAACCTACAACAGGTGGGTCCGTGTCTTGAATATTCCCAAGAGGAGTGAAAAGTAATGGGAACTTCAGAGCTTCAGAAAGGTTTGACTCAATGAAGTTTTGACTGATGAAGAGCCATTTGTTGTGTGGCTCATACCTCTGTGGTAGAGGAAAAGGAGATGGACAGGGGCAGAAAATACAGATCTATCATGCACATAGAAAGCCTAGCCCTGACCCACACTCAGAGAGTAGTAAGAATGGAGAATTTGACGCAGCATCTATTAATGGCACCACAGGAGCCATTATGGTCTGTGACTTGGATTAGGCTATCACTGAGGTTCTTTTTTATTCCATTCTATGTCAAACTTATTTTTAATAATTCCATTCTGTATCAAATGTAATTTTTAATAATAATGGTGTGAGTGTGGAAACCTACATTTTGGAGGCAGGTGGCCCTATTGTACACTCAGAATCCCACCTAAGAAGTCACAGAAATTACCAGGGCAAGCTGTTTAGTAAGACAGAATTCTATGGTGGTATTTGAGGCTAAAGTAAGGCTGCTAGGCTCCTATTTATTTTTATAGACACAAGTTCTGGTGGAAAAATAAGAGAAAATAATTGATTTTCTGAGCTTCAAAGAGAAAATTTGATGGATGAACTACATTTTTGCTTATGCCTGCCATGGCCATATAAGATTAAGAAAAGTTGGGTGGATAACATGAGGAACTTTCTCAGTTTGCAAAGCTTTTGTAAGGTGAAAGTTATTTCAGCTGCAGAAACTTTGTAATGGTAACCTGTGAAGGGTTTCTCCTCCTGTGATTAACTAGTTCAGCCTCTTCTCACCAAAACTGAAGGTGATTTTTCTTTAGAAAAGTACATTGGAACTGAAGCCTGGGCTTTTATTAGCTGGTAGTTAAAGTAAGCTGTTTTCAGGAACAACCTAATGAAAGGAAAATTCTTTTTGTCATTGTACTATCTACAGATAAACCTGAGCATAAGACAGATGAAGTTCATTAGGCCCTGTACTGATTAACTCTGTAAATACTTCTTTCTTATGCTTATTAAAAACCAATCCTTATTTATGAGTTTGAAAAATGTTATCTTAAAGGCCATAGACATATCCCCAATGCCTGCTACAACAGAGTACTGGTCTCATGAAGTGGTAGGCAAAAGTGCAATCTGTTGAGAAACACTAGGGAGCCACAACATGATTCCTCTTCAATCCTCTTTGGTTCAATTGATGAAAAATCAATAGAAACTAGCACAATGACCACTTGGACTGTTGATAGCATTTGTCTCCCAAAGGCATCTCCAATTCAATGATTCTTAGAGAACACAATTCTAGAAGAAATGCAAATAACCTACAGAGTCCATGGTTTAGCATCAATTTCTATAGAATGAATTCGTCTTTCTACAGAGCAACTCCTCTCTTAGTCTAGTTTAGGAATGAAGTTGTAAACATGCTTCTAGAAGCTATAAGAACAAAACAAACAAATAAAAACATCATATAACATGGTCAATATCCAGGAAACAGTGAGCTAAGTCAAGACAATGTTAAAGATAAAAAAAGAACATCCTGTGAAGTCTGTTGAAGAGACAGAACAGCCTTCATGTGTCAGAAGGGTATCCTAGAAAGATATATAGATAGATGATTGATGATAGACAGACAGATAGATGATAATAGTTAGATGGTAGATAGATAGATCTAAATCTTACTTAAAACTTTGCCTTCCATACTTTGTGCCTGTTTCCTCAATCAGTACTTTACAGTTATTTATTGTTATTATTGACTGATACACAAAATAGTCTTTCTAATTTGTAAAAATGTAATATTTTATTAACTTATTCTTTTACAAATTTGTACATGTTTATAATATATTTTGGTCACCCCACTCATTCCAGCACCCTCTCTTATCCCCTTCCCACCTCCACACAGCCCCCCTTCCTCTATTAAGTTCCTATTCCTATTTCATATATTTCAAAATATTTTGGAAATTTATACATGTGCTCAATGTTTCTTGGTCATATGCATCCCCCACTTCCTCTATCAAGCTTCCCTCACCTGCCCCCAAGTATCCCCCATCTTTTCATGACTTTTATTCTCCACAATTATGAGTTGGCAGTCAATCACACCATTTTTTCTTCTGTATGAAAAAAACTGAACTTTGCAGAAGCTGATCAAGAGCCAGATCAAAAAACCAGTGAGCAGTAAATCTAAGATGAAAATTCAGAACCACCATTGGTGTGGTTCCCAGAGTATCATACATAAATGCAAGGAGATTATTTCAGTCATGGGTACAGTTTCCCGGTGTCTGAATTTGTCCTTAGCAAAGTCTCTGGAGTTGGGTAGAGCTGTGGCACCAGGGTCAGGATTCCCTAAGTCACTAACTGTGAAGCAAACTACATAAAGAAGCAACACCTAAAGGACAATCTTCAAAAGAGAGGATTTTTTATGAGTGGGATAAATTTTATTTCTCCTTGATAAACACTTTAGGAATTTTCTTTACTCTTCATCTTTAATATGGTGGCCATGTGAAGTCTCACTGTGTAACAGAACGGCCAGGAGCTCTGTTTGGAAGGTGCACAAAGACCAGAGGAACCTGACTTTACAACCTGCTATTTTGAGAAGCTGCTTTGTAGCGTTTATAATCTTTCTATTTTAGTTTTATGATCCATAAATTTATAATGTGGCACAAAAGCAAACTGCACTTGTACTAAAGTAGAAGACATAGTTTTCTTTTTCTCCTTTATTTACATTTTTTAAAAAAAATTCTGACTTTCCTTTTTAAAGGTTGGCCTTGTCATCTAAGATAGGTCCCTTAGCCCTTCACATTGGACAGTTAATTCTTGGCAGGCTTCAGTTAGCAGCATCATTTGACAATGATCTTTCTAAAATTTACCAGTTACAGTTTTACATGTTTTAAAGCTATTTTATTGAATGCATGTATATTATTGTTCTAACTCCCCTTAACCTTTGGTCTTAACCTTTGGGCAATGTTGCTCTTTTTTCCTATGATTATTTTAATCATAAATTCTGTTCTATTTGATATTAATTTGTTGATACATTCTAATTTGAGGTTTTTCCATTTCTTTGCCATCTTTGACTGCTTCATTTCTAGTCTTCTTGTTTATTATGTAAGCAGAAGATAGCTTGATTTGTAAAAATAATCCATCCAAGAGAATTGGTTGTTTTTAGTATATAAGTTTAGTCATCTATACTTTATTTGAAAATAGTCTCTAATATTTGTTAGAGTTAATTAATTAATTTACTAGGCCTTTTTAGATAGCTCAGGCTAGACTTGAACTTGAAATCCTTTTGTCTCAGCCTCAGGATTCTACTTATCTTTACTGAGTGTCATGTTAATTTTGCTGTTTCTTCTTTCTCCTTCCTTTTTATCACAATCCTTCTTCCCCCTCTTTATTTCCCACTCCCCACAGCTTGCTGATTCTGACACTAGCATCATCATGTTCTACTTTGGTGATGATGACTGCGACATTTTAGAACAGAGATGTTGCTTTCATTCTAACAGTTTAGAATCACAGAATATCATTCAGCCTTCCAAAGCAGGGCAAACATCCTACTCTTTATCTAATATTTCTTAATCTCAAAAAATAAGTAGCTTTACAGACCACAGATAATATTCCTGCTAAGATGAGACACCAGGTTCTATACCCACAATTTCTTTTCCGTGTTTCATTTTTCTTTATGTGTTCAATTTCTCATTCCTTAAATATATTATTCATTAGTTCCTTCCGTGGTAATCTATGGGTAATAGATTCTCTTTGTCTTCTTTTTTTAATGATTTTTAAAAATGTATTTTATGCATATTGGTGCTTTATTTGCATGTCTGTCTGTGTACCACATGTTTGCCCGGTACCTGAAGAAACCAGAGTGGGCATCAGATTGTAACACAACAAATAAATGACCCAGAGACTGATATTGGGGTTCAAACTTCAAGCTGAAGGTGAGAGAAGCAAAACAGTCAGCCACTAATTCTTACCTCTACCTAAGGCTGAAAGGGCTGATCCTTGAGCTCTTCAGGCTTCAAACTGTGCCTCTCCTCAGTATGACTGGAGAATGAATGCCTACTACTGAATACTGAAGACACTGCTTCAATCTTTTATACCCTTCTAGTGCTGCCATTAAAGGCATGTGATATGTAATTCTTTTAGACTGATTCAATCTTGAGTATCCCTGGGTGGCCTTGAACTAGGAGAGATCTGTCTATCTCTTAATCCTGAGTCCTAGGATTAAAGGTGTGTAACACCTCCTCGTAGCCTCTAGCTGTTGAGATTAAAGATGTGTGTGTCACCACTGCCTGGTCTCTATTGCTTGAGGCTGACTTTACGTTTCTGAATCCTCAGGCAAGTTTTAATAAATCATTAATTTATTAATGATATAGGGAATTGAACCCCTATCCTCTGCAAGAGCAGTTAGTTCTCTTAACCACTGAGCCATTTCTTCAGCCCCTTTTATGTCTTCTTTTACACAGAATCATTCTTGTTTACCCTCATGCTTTACGTGATCTTTGAAATATCAGTTAGCCAATATTTTCTCTCAGTGTTTTCCCATGACTTCTCATAATAAATGATGGGAAATTCTCAGTCATTTTTGTTCTTTTGTTGGTAAGCCAGCTCCGGTTTCTGAAAGCTTTGGCTTTTTTCCCCTGACTGTTGATAATCAGTGCTTTTATCCTCACTTGTCATCGGGCCTGTGTCAGTTATCTATTGATAACTTGATGACTAAAGACAACAGACAACATCGCTTCCATGTGTCAGGAATTATAGAGTGGTTTTGTTGGGGTGCTTTGAGTCTTATTTCCAGTTGAAATGTTGACTACTTCTTCACTGTTTTGAAAGCTTAATAAGTTGGAGGATCCAGGTCCAACTTGGTATGCCCACAGGTTAGTTCTAGTGGATTCTGGGTGGTGACACTCCTCAGTTCCTTCTCTTATGGGTTCCTGTATGGGGCAACTTGAGTGTCCTTACAACAATTTACAGCTTTCCCTGGTGCTTGCCTGAGAATGAGTGGTAAGTAGGATGTATCTCCTTTTTCTTTTTAACATTCCAGACTCAGAAGTCATAGTCATTTCTGTCACCTTATGTTTTTAGAAATGAGTCATTAAATTCAACATGCTTGTGAAGCAGAGAAACCAGGCAACCTTCCTTTCCTTAGGGACATCACAGTTCAAAACACAAATATCAGTTTATTTGTATTAATCTTCCTGCATACTCACTTCCTAAGTGACTTATAGTTCTACTCCCAGTCAGAATGACTAAGACGTTTTTAAGCATTACTGTAAAGAAAGAGCTCTGAGACCTAAGCAAAACCATCCTATTCTGCCATGCAGGTCATGTTGCCTGCAGTGCATTTCTAAAAGCCTCACAAGTGATGGTGAGTTTCTGATTTGAAAAGCCACAACTTCATCTTGTAGCAACATCTAGATCTCTAGAAGCACTAAACATCTGGATCGCTAGTTGTGGCTTTTAAAATCAGAAACTCATCACCACACTGATGTTTAGTGCTTCTGGAGATGTAGATGTTGCTACAAATTGGGACAGTTCCCACATTATCTCTTCACATACCCCTCCCCTCTTTTAAATCTGTCATGGTCCTGTAATGTCAGGAGGGCCTAGAATCTCGTCTAACATCTTTCTGTTCTTTCATGGCTTCCCTTCCCTATCTTTATGCACTGAAGGCGTCACAGTTTCTTAAGTATCAACTTCTTTTTCACTGATTCTTCAGTCGGCCCTGGCCAAGTCCAAATTCATTATACATGTCATATGTAGGTGAATTTTAGCTATTCTATTTTTTCTTTTAAAAACTTTTATTGTGTTTTAATTCCTAGCATTTGTATTGCTTTCTTCATTATTACTAATTTGTAATTAGCTTTGCCTTTCATTTCATCACTGCCCATACTTTTTAATGCTATGGCTTATTTGTTGAGTTTTGTACTATCTTTTTATGATGTTTTATTTTCTTCCAGAGTGGTTTATCACCTAGTTACTATTTGCATTAGATTTCTTAGCATTTTTATTCCCAATGTCCTATGAAATTATGGATTGTCACTCCTAATTATTCTTCCTTTAAAATATTTTCCCATTTTTTAGTAACTTTGAAGGTTGCCCTCAGAAAGCTTCCCAGTTCCCTTTTCCTAATAAAGATATTATGAGCAGAATTTAGAACCCCAACCTGCAATGTCCAACCCAGAAGTCCCACAGGTATCCAAATTCTACAATACTGGAAATGTTCCCCCTTCCTCTCCCAAGGAAGGGTACCTCATCCTTGCCTTTGTTTTCAAGCATGAGCTGCTCATCTCAACCTCAGATAGACACTGCTATCTATCTATCTATCTATCTATCTATCTATCTATCTATCATCTATCTATAATCAGACCTCAACTGCTATTGAGACTCAACAATTCCTGCCTATCTAGTGTGTTTTGCCTGTCTTCTTGTTGACTGAGATACTAGTTTAGTGTTGACATTCTTACTGCTACTGATATGTGTTTGTCCTAATGACATGATTTTGAATTGTGAACTCAGAACTACCTCAAATACAGTCTCCGTACTATGTTTTTGTATCATTATATACATTTGACCCTAGCCAAAAGGTGGAATTGCAATTCCATCCTCATGAAAATTCTATTTCATGGACTGAGTAAGAAGTAAGAGTGTGTGTTATTGTGTGAAGAGAGGAAGTGCTAGTTAAAGGCATGCTTTTTTATCCATCTAGAAAACAGAGGGAACTTTAGCTGGCATATATACAGGTAATGCAAGTACAGGTACACACACACACGCACACACACACACACACACACACACTCACACACACACACACACACACTCACACACACACACACACACACACACACACACACACACACACACACACACACACACATAACATCTTTTGTAGTAGGAATACCCACTGTGAATTTATTGTATAGTGTGGACTTGTAAACAGGTAACCTAAATGGAGAGCTTGCTTTAATTTCTGTGCTGTCTCTATGTGCTATGTCATTTGTATTGACTGGGTCCTAGTCACTGAGCTAAAAATAGGACTAGGAGACCTGGAAACTTCAAAATGCTCATGTTCAAAGTAGCATCTCACAAATATCAGATTCTTTCCCTTCATGATTTTAGTACTTTACTATGGCTCAAACTTCTCTAAAATACCTAACACACTCCAACAGAGCTGGCCAGGCCACAGCTGGCTTCTCCTCCAAGTGCACTTTGCCTTCTTTTCATACTTTTTCTCATGATAATTACTTCCCAGAAAAAGAAGGCCTCAGTGCCATCCAACCAGGAAGAGAGAATGTGTGTGTTCAGCTCTCTGAGACCTCAACTTTACCAGTCAAATTCCTGTTATCTTCCTGGCTCCTATCCCTCTTGAGGCCAGAAGATTTCATGCTATCTTCATATTTCTGTCTGCTTTTTTTCTGGGTCTTCATTCACTCCACAGGGTCTACATGGCCTGTGTGACTTTACTAAGTTTATCCCTTTTATCTTTTCTCAGGGGATCTTCACTTTTCTTCTTCCTGCATAACTTTTGATAACCCTTCCAATTTTCTCTTCATTTGATGAACTGATGAATAATCTCACAAATTCACATATATAGATAAATTTGGGGAGATAGACCTTAATAAGAAAAAGAATAAAATTGAGTGGCAGATATTTGAGATTTTCACTGGCATCAGTTGGCTGACCATATCACACAACTACAAATGAAAACATGTAGATTTATATTCATGGAAATACAGCATATACAATCCTTCCCTAGAGTTATTAGACTCATCGTGTATACTAGTGAATTCTGAGTAACTCAAGACAAGAAGAGTGGCTAATAACTTTTAAAAAATGATATTGCATTTATTTTCTCTAAGAGACAATTCTGTACTTCAAGAAAAAAAAGCAGTAACAGAAGTTTGCTGCTAACCCTGTTTCTAATATTATGCCTTCCATAAGAGATTAAAAATCTATTGGAAGACAAGACAAAGCACAACATGTAAAGCAATTAGATGAGAATTTAACAGTTAAATCGGAACGAAGATGGGATTAGATGGGATATTCAAAACTGTCAGAAAACAAGTTCAGAAGTCACAAGGAATCACTACAGACACCTGGGTCACCAGGAGAATTTAGGGCTGCAATCTGACCTTGAAATGGCCAGTAGGTTGACCCACAGAGTGTGTGTGTACAAACTTTAATAGGTTCTCATAGATTAGCCATTCATAGTTTTCTCTGAGACCCTCAGTTGTATATGCATGTATTTATATATGTGTGTATTAATGACAAAGCATGTTAAGACATTTGTGGATATCTGCATCTCTGCATGGAAAGGAACTTTCATAGTGTATGTATAAAAGTGAAATTCCCAGGCCAACCTCTAAGCTTGCTCTTTGGAAAACAGCATAGTCACAGACACTGTTGCATCTCTTCAGCTGGTTCTGTTTGGCTGCAGTGTGTGTCTGGAGGGGGGCATCCTTTCACAATTTGTCAGACTCAACATGGCCCAATGTTGGACCTCTGTTCATCTCTTCTGGTAATGTCTGAATTACAAGCAGGGACTCTTTCCTAGGCATGGTAGAACATACCTAAAGTCCTAGCACTCAGGAAGGGGAGACAAGGCTCCAAGCATAGCCTAGGATACACAGTGAAACCTTGTCCCCAAACAAGACAAACAATAAAAATGCAACATAAGCAAAACAGGGACTCTAGTTTCTAAGTGTCTAGTACAGAAGAAACAAACATGTATTCTGTGCTTTACCTGGTGCTGTCAGGAATGTCATAAAAAAAACAATTTTTTTCATCTAGATTCAAGGTTTGTGTGACAGACAACCTCCAAACATCCTTTAATGTAGTTAGCATCAATTTATAAACTATAAGTAGCCCCTAGCCTGTATTCTTCTTTTGTTTTGTTTTGCTTTTGTCTTTGTTTTTAGAGATAGGGTTTCTCTGTGGCTTTGGAGGCTGTCCTGGAACTAGCTCTTGTAGACCAGGCTGGTCTGGAACTCACAGAGATCCACCTGCCTCTGCCTCCTGAGTGCTGGGATTAAAGGCGCACACCACCACCGCCCAGCTAGCCTGGATTCTTAAAGCAAGAAAATAAAGCTAAATGCAGGAAAGTTCAGACAGAGTCAAATCTACTAGGAGACTTTACACACATTTTACTTTAAGGGGATTGAGTATGGAGTATTAGATGGAGATACCAGTATGACATGAGGTTAGAGCAACGGACTCCATGCCAGTATATCCCTGAGTCTTAGGTCATTTTTTTATATAAAATAGATCCAGTCACATCAATGATGTCCAATCTGAGATACAGGTGGGAGCTCAATGAGTGATATAAGGTGTGCTTGGAAATATCTGCCGTCTATGAAGCACGATATAAATCTATCTTGCCAGAAACAGTGGTGACCAATGGCATCACTATTTTTGACATATAAACACATACTACAACTGACTTCTCTCTAGTTAATTCTTTAAAAGGTCTAAATAGACTTGAACAAATAAGCTCTGGGAAAGGAAATTAGGGCTCTGTGTGGGTGTTTGCATGTGATCTAGTCATAGTATAGGTTTTAGAACAACTAATTTGTTTTGTATTTTCTCTTGGCTAGGGTTTCTAAAAGGAGAAATTCTCAATCATTTCTATCCAGTTTAGAGTTTTAGATTTTTTTGTTTTGTTTTCTTTTTTCCTTTTTTGTGTTTTTATTTATTTTTTATTTTATTTTATTTTTTATTTTTTTGTGTTTTCTGTCAGAGCAACCTTATCTAGTCTGTTCCCAGAATGCTTTGTTCTTCTCTAATATCTTAGCTGCCTCTGGGGGTTAAATGAAAGCTGCAGATCTTTGTTGGTGGTAGGCCTTGGATCTGCAGAAACCCCCTAATCCCCTGTTTACCACAACACAAGTCTATTGCCATAGAAATGATAGTTGAGATCCCACAGTCCACAGCACTGACTTCACAGCAGGGCCTGGTAAGACGAGAAGCCAAGCTAGCAGAGGAACAAAATTCACTGGAATAGTAGGGACTGTGTTGCCTTGAAAGAAAGGGGGGATTGTCCTTGTCCACATTAAAAAAAAATGCATGCATGAGCTGCGTCTTCGGGTATGCGTAGTTTATTTTCTGTATAATACTGCCTGACTACAATTTGGAATCTTATGCCATAGCATAGTTTGCTTGCAAAAAAAGGTCAGCACTTTCCCTTCATGGCATTTGTTTCTTATTGAAATTGAAATAAGAAACAAATAGATTCTAATCATTCGTGCACAATTGATGTGCTGTGGTCTAAGATATCCCTTCTCATGATGCATTGTTTTGTTTGTGTTTGTTGTGTGTCTGTTTTGTCCTCTTCATATTAACAGAAGACAGTGAACCTGAGCAGGACACTAAAGGTATTTCCCCCGTCTTATTTCCACCTTGCTGCTTCTTTTTACATGCAAAATTTATTTCAGTGGCTTATTTTCCTGACCTTAAGTGCTATTCTTTTGCCAAGAAATGACAACTGACATGTGGGAATAAGAAGCCATAGCCTTAAACAGGGCACCCAAAGATGGGCTGCTTCCCTGTAGACTCAGGTTATTGACCAGTCACATTTCTTAGGAAACACTGAATCCAGAGACCTGGTGGAATCATGCATTCCAAATTCTAAAATCACAACATGAAGTTAAATGAAAAGAATAGACAAGAGAATTAACCCACACAGGTCAGAACAGAAATTTCTTTTTGGGGGGAATGTGTTAAAATTTTGGAGAACTGTTAAATCTTCAAGGTGCTGACTTAGGTGTTTGGTTGCCAACATTTCAATTCAACAAAGAGTTTAATGCATTTTTCTCTAAGTCAACAAAAATAAAATGGTTTTAAAAAAGAAAAGAATTCACTTGACTTTTAAAAAGGGATTTTATTTTAATTGACATGGAAATGTATATTTCATGAAATATATTCAGGAAGAAAAAGCAGCTGGAAATGAAATTTGTCTAGGAAAATCCTCATGTCCAACAAGTGTTCCCATCATGAAATTACCTTGTCTGCCTAAGGCTATGCTTCATGCTCTTCTTACCCAAACTATGCTGATCTGAGGATAAAAACCACAAGTTCTCAGGTCACACAGTTTGCCTAGAGGTTTCATTTGCCTAGAGATCCAGGGAATGCAAGCCATCTTGTCAGGGAAGACATCACTGCTGCTGTCTGACTCCATCTGGAGCTGCAAGAGTGTGAGATGACAGGCCCTAGCATCACAGTGGACCAGGAAGCAGAGAGCTTGAACTAGTACCACAAAATGTGTACAGTTGTCAAGGTCTGCCCCCAGAGACCCAGTTCTGCTAGCTAACCTACAAGTCCTAAAGACTCCAGACCCCTTGGTTAGAGAAATGGCTCAGTAGTTAAGAGCATGTAGTGCTTTTACAGAGGTCCCAACTTTTGTTTACATTGAGAGGCGCATCCCTGCCTCTAGCTCCAGCTCCAGGGAATCTGACATCCTTTTCTGGACTCCTCAGGCACCTGCACTCATAGTTGCACATACCACATACATGCCCACACATGTACACATAATTAAAATAATAAAATAGTCTTCAAATACAGAAGAATCCCAAACCTCCCAAGCAGCCTTACCAGTTGCAGACAAAGTGTTCCATCACACGAACATGTGGAGGACAGTTAGATCTAAACCGTAAGGGATTCCTAATCTGTATTTGAAATGTTTTCCTCTTTCTAGATAGTAGGTGGTTTACAGCACAAATCAAGTAAAAGCATTCGAACCTGGTGCTCTGGGTCAGTTTTCCGTCGTCTCCCTTTTCCCTTTACTCTTGCCAGCAATTGATTGGTTGAAACTTTAAAACAAAACAAAATAAACAAACAAGCAAACAAACAAACAAAAACCTCTTCAAGGAAAGGTAGAAAATAATACAGAAGGGAACGAGTAAGAGAAAATAAAATTCACAGATGTCACTGTATCCTTTGAAATAACACTCAGAAATAGAAATGGTCCAAACTTGAGAATCCTTCTTAACCTGCCCTCTTACCAACAAAAGGGCTACACTCTAACCACTAGAGCATCTGTCCTTTCTGGACTTGATCTAGCTCTCCTGGTCCTTGACTTTTCCATGACATTACAAGAACAATTTCAGGCTGTATGATGGCCTTTTCTCCTGAATACAGACCACCCTTTAAAATAACAACCACAGGACTGACTATAGGTCTGAAAGTAATTTGAAAAATGGAGGTGTTCAGCGTGGGGACAGAAAGAGTACAGCTGTGTTTGTTATAAACAACTTTGAAATCGATGACTGCTTAAGCACAATTTTGATGTCTGATCCCCAACTTTCAGAGAGGTCTGAAAACTTGTCCAAGAGACATAAAGTCCAAAGTGTGTGAATAGATTCCCTAAGAAAAAAACCCAGGGTTTAAACACTGCCTATGTCTGTTTTTCATGGTGCTGGTGAATAATGTCATACTTGCTCATGAGAACATGAATGAGAGAGAACAGTGATAAATAATATTTTCCATACCAAGAGGAGTGGTATACAATCAGAATAGTTATAAAGTTTCCCCAAATTATTAAATAATTCCAAACTCCTATTCAGCAGTTTACTTGTTTATATAACAAAGCATTTTCTTACATGAAAACAAATTCATTTTATTGGCTAAGAAACAGATCTCATTGTGCTTTGGACTGATGACCTAGAATGCATTTCAGTTTGTGGCTACCCACTAACACAATGGGCTTTACGATGAACTACATCCAAGTTCATCACTGCAGGGGATGAAGTTAGTCTGACTTTTATTGTTGATTGCAGCTGCTGGGATTGTGGTAGATAGTTGTTAAATGGTTGGAATTTCTCTCAGCCCATCTTCATCTTTCACATTTAGAATTGGAAACAAATACAGATGGGTAAAAACACTTGAGCTTCGTTGCTGATAAAGCTGGATTGAATAACATAACTTCCATTTTTCATTCTTATTGTCCCTATGTTTCACATTTCACATCTTAATGTTTAGGTAGAGAAATCCTGACCTGGTAAACTTTCAACCACGTGGCAAAGCTCTTTCCCTTCATATAGGCAGGATAGCCGAGAGAGGTGATCCAGCAGGGCTAAGACAAACATATTACAGATAACTTCATTTGCCTGATCTCACCAGAAAAGCCACTAGCTCCCTCACTCACTCATTTAATAAAGATTTATTGATTACTTACCCTGTACCAGGGCCCATCTGGAGATAGACACAGACAAGCATATGCATAAGTTAGCCTGTAGTAATGAACAAAGCAAGTGTTTCCATCTCAGGGAGAAGGACAATCAAGACACAAATAAATAAAGGAACCCACAGTTGTCAAGTGGTGCTAAGTATTATGATGAAACATAAGCAGAGTGAGGAGATACCAGAACTAGACATCTCAATGCAAACCAAAAAGACATGGATGGCACTTAGAACCTCCTTTGGGAGTAGAGGAAAAGTGAAAGGAAGGGTTGAAGATGTCTGTCAATACTGAAAATGGAGGCTGAGCCTTACCTCTTGGGGAGAACCTAAGAGTGTGGCATGGACTAGCTCTGCTGTAATCTCAACTCATTTTCGTCTCTCAGCACACTGCACTTAATGATGAAGCTCACTTTGGAAATAACAAATATTTATTTGAAGTTTTATATTCATGAAGCTACTTGTGTGGCCAATAGTACCCATCGTGTGTCACCAAATGGAGCCCCTAGAAAGTTCTAGATGAGGCAATATGGGGAATCAATTAAGTTCAACACCATGATGAACTGTGCAAGAATAGCTGGCTGGTTTAGTCACTACCTTACTTTCTGCTTAGCTGTGTTGTGCAAAATAGATCATCAAGGGTTTTGCAATGAACCTAAGTAAGAATCCACATAATGAAATAACAGCCAAAAGAAAAGGAGAAGCTGTAAATCAGAACACAATAAACCCAACCCTGGTCACTAAATTTCCAAGAAGAAGTCGAAGTTCCCAAATTAAAACATTTGCTTCTATAAATCAAAACAGGAGATATAATCTAGGTTTCCTATTTCTTCATTTTTTATTGTCCTAATTTTCATCCAAAGGGCCCTCATTTCAAATCCAAGGCACAATCAAGTCATTAGAACAGTATTCTAATATGGATGATACTAAAATGATCCAACTCCAAGTCTCTCAAGCATCTCTTTGTTTTCAATGCTCGGGGGCAGTGGCCCCATGTGGTACTAATTATAGTGACTCAACTTGAAAACTGTAGTGCCAATGCATGCACTATTCCAGCCACTTGTTACAAATGGGATCAGCTGTATGGCATGGTCTAGGTGTCATTACTATCACCAGAAAACAAGAAGGGTATGTGGATGACCCCTGCTAGGATGCATGCCAGCCTGGGTCTGGCCATCAAAAGCACAGAGCCTGTGAACTCAGATTAAGTTGAGAAAACAGGAATCCAAGAAGAGCACTTGGATGATGTGGCCCTTAAGCCTCCTTCATCCCATAACAGATTTCTCCCCTCTTGCTACTTATTGGTTGACACAACTAAATAATTTCCCATTTTAAGTTTCCTGCATTCTTCGTTTGATGACATGGCCTCCATGGCATTGTTTACTGTGTTCCTGAACTCTGATTTTTGTTTCATATTCAATTATACCCCAGGATTTTCTAAAATTGGGATATTATTGTTGCTAGTATTATTTTTTAAGACATTATCTCATGTAGTCCAGGAAGGTCTCAAACTCCCATGTAGCTGAAGATGACTTTGGACTCCAACTCTTCCTGCCTCCACCTCCCCAGTGCTGGCATTACAAACATGGGCTACTACAATATCTGGTTTTTATGGTTTTGGGGACTGAACCCAGGCCTTTGTATAGCCTAGGCAATCACTCTATCAAATGAACTACACTTCTAGCCCTCAATTTTGGTTTTCAAGGCAGGTTTATCTGCATGTTAGACATTCAGTACATTTCTTTAAAAAAAAAATATTTGTTAACCACTATTGTGGTTAACATGACACTTTTATTACTTTTCTGTTCTCCTGGATTTGGGGTACGACATTTACAAATTTAAAATGGACCATTAGAGATTTTGCAATAAGCCCAAATGATGTTATAAATAATGCCTGTTTTAGAGTTCTCAATGTCAAAAGATAGAAAATCAAGTTAATTTAATTTTGCACCAAAGACTCAGTTGCCAAGAATGATTACATTTTTACACTCTTGAATTACATAACCTTATAAAAATTTTATCAAAAGTCAGAAATACTGACAAGCTCTAGCCTTGCTATGATTGTTCTGTTTATTTCCTGACTCAAACTCCATGGATTTCAGTGAACTATAAGAACTAAGTTTTAAAGTGCTGTGGTAATTGGGGTTTAGAATTCTTGTCATTCTCTGAGCTTATGCCCTAGAAAACAACAGAAGATAGCATAAAATATGTTGACAATATAGTATGAAAACAAAAAGATTTCATAATATCTTAAAAGAACACTGGATTTGACACCAGAAGACCTAAGACTAAGCTTATTACCATCACTGTTATTACTCTGGGGAAGAAAATTAAATTAATGGGAATTCGGTTTATAAAGAAGAGTAAAGCCCAGCGGTAGTGGCACACGCCTTTAATCCCAGCACTCAGGAGGCAGAGGCAGAGGCAGAGGAGGCAGAGGCAGAGGCAGAGGCAGGCAGGCAGAGGCAGAGGCAGAGGCAGAGGCAGAGGCAGAGGCAGAGGCAGAGGCAGAGGCAGAGGCAGAGCAGCAGGGCAGATCTCTGTGAGTTCGAGACCAGCCTGGTCTACAAGAGCTAGTTCCAGGACAGCCTCCAAAGCCACAGAGAAACCCTGTCTTGAAAAACCAAAGAGAGAGAGAGAGAGAGAGAGAGAGAGAGAGAGAGAGAGAGAGAGAGAGAGAGACGGTCTTGCAAATGGTGCTCTCCAGTTCATTCTGAGTTTCTACCTCTCTCAACTCTGAAGGACTGATTTTTTAATTGGTGAAGATTTGTAGAGTTAAGGAATGCAAATGACTCATTCCCCTCCTCACATTAATTTAAAATATTCCTTTCCTTTTCCCCAGTGAATCATTCCATTCTCTGAAATGTGTGATATATTTGAATTTGTCCTCTTTACTATGGAAGAGTTGAGGGTACAACCATTAATCATTTATTTAATTCACTGAAACAGTGTCCTGTGCTCATTTTGATCCTGAATGTTTCTGGGCACTTAATTCAGGGCTGAACAAAATAGGCTAAGACAATCTCATGTGAGAGCTGGAGAGTAGATAAATAGGAACTAAGGGAATAGCAGATAGCAGTGTGTAAAGATCATAAAAGAGAATGACAAAGTTGAGTGGAAGCTGTATTGTGTTGGATGATTACTGTCCAAGAATATGTCCTTTAAATGAGACCTGAGTTATACATATAAGGAAGCCATCACATGAAGACATGAGCATGAATGTTCTGAGTGAGAAACAGCAAAGACAAGCTTCTATGTTGGAAATAAGCTCTGCGTGGCCTGAGATGGTGAGAAATACAAGATCATAGACCAAAGAGCATGGAGACCAAGCATAGTGACAATGAAGGATTGATTGCATTCAGGGGCACACCACATGACTGAAGTATTTAAAGTCTTATTTTGCTTAGCTATTTCATAAAGAAGCCACTCATGCGCTTTGTCTTCCTAACAGTTTTTGCAAGAATCCTGCGTGCTCCTGAGTCCCACAATGTCACCTTTGGTTCCTTTGTAACCCTACGATGCACAGCAATAGGCATTCCTGTCCCCACCATCAGCTGGATTGAAAACGGAAATGCTGTGAGTGCCTTGTGCTTGGGATCATTTGGGGAAAGACCCACTGGTGATGAATTTCTGGACATATCATGTACCTATAGTATGTGGTAAATGAAATGAAAACAACTCCCACAGCCACATATGTTTGGTGGAACTTTTTGAGGAAGTGTGGCACTGGGGGTGGGTTTTGAGGTTTCAAAACACTATTCTCTCTGTCCCTTTCTTGGTCTCCAACTTGTGGATCAAGATGTAAGTTCTCAGCTATTCTTACGATTGATTATACCTTTGCTCCACCTTCATGGACTTTACCCCTCTGAAACCATAAGCCCCAAGTTAAATGTTATCCTTTATAAATTGATTTCGTCATAGTATTTTTATCACAGCAATAGAAAAGTAATTGCAATGTAATGTTAACATTCCTATCTATCTCACTGGCCCTACTTGTATGAGTGTTTAAAGCCATCTTTAGTCCCAGAAACTACTGGCATTGAACCCTGGGAGTTTGTATCTTCCCCTGTATCATGGAAAAAGTAGAATACTTCCTTTGTTTTTTGTGTGTGTAAAAGAGAAAAGTTTACAAGTGCCCAGGATGTTCAGCATCAGATTCCCTGGAGCTGGAGTTACAGGAGCTGTACACTGCCCATTGTGATGTGAGTGCTGAGATTGGAACTCTGGTCCTCTGCAAAAGCAATACATGCTTTAACTACTGAGCCATCTCTGCAGTCGTCAAATATTTCTTTATTATATTTTTCTGTAATAAGTTTATGGTATAAGAATGGTTTTTTTGTATGCAATATACTCAGTGATATAATTACTGCAGTTAAGAAGATTAACAAATCCATCTACCTTTTTACAAAAGTCATCACTGTCAGAAAGGAAGAATGTTCCAGCCAGAGAAGAGAATTTATTCTGGCTTCTTTAGTTAAGTGAATCTGAGAGACTTGGCAAAAACATCCTCACTGTAAACGCCAGATACAATCACCAGAGTTAAGTCCAGTTGGCCTTTGCTTAATGTGGAATATTGGTTCGAGGCCCTCCATGGCTAACAAAAAACTTGGATTCTCAAGCCCATTACGTCCAATGGTGCAGTATTTGCACATTTAAATCATATACTTTAAATCATCTCTTGGTTCAAATGCTACAGAAATAACTGTTACTTTTGTTTAGGGAATAACTGACAGGTTTAAAAAATCTTATATGTGTTCAATATAAATACACGTTAAAATATTTTCAATACAAAGTCAGTCAAATCCATACAGGCCACAGATACTTGCAGGGCCACTGCCCCAGTAGTCTTTAAGCATACCTTGGTAAAAGGTCACAACAATAATCTGAACTCATCCCTTTGATCTTTTAAAACCCAGCAAGGGGGCAAAGTGATCCAAATAGAGGGCAGAGGGTTGCTTTTATTTTTAGATCATCAAAAATACTAAACTGTTAGTGGGGGTGAGCTATGAAGAAAGAAAAACAAATTCAAACTATGACTAACAAGGCCTGCTGTGCATGAGTCACTGAGGGAATCAAATGAGGCCTTTGGAAGCAGGAGGAAAAGCACTTAGAAGCCACGCCATCCTTGACTAGAAAGCTTTGGATGGCCTGGCCTGGCCACTGAACTATTCCAGCCCTTGGATGGAGTCTTCTGGAGAGGTCAGGCAGCTTGCAGGGCTCTGCTCCTTTCTGTGGAGCATGTTTTCAGTGACCTCGTGACCTTAGGGAGGTGTTGAGGAATGGCATGCTTAGGTGTGAACAGGAAAGTAGGCAGTCCAGGCAGCACTGGCAGACTGCTCTGAAGTTGCTGCACTGCACTGCACAGCTTTTCTTCTCAAAGGAGGGAACCGGCTTGTCAAAGAAGGGAAGAAACAGCCCTAGTGCTTCACTTCTATAAACTGAAAAGAGATGATCCTCATACACAAGATATAAAATGCAAAACACACCAAGCACAATGACTGACCATGGAAGTTCAGACCTCAGTTTGTTCCTTATTGATGTTTTGGAGTAAAATCAGGGAGAGTTTGAGTTTAAAGATGTCCAGCTTCTTAGACCTAACCTGGAAACTTGTATCTATAAGATGTTGGGCTTCTGAGAAATATGATAACAAAAAACTCAGCAGAAATTCCTGAATGCATATTCATGTGGGGAGGCACAGGAAAGTGAGCCTCAAAGTGTCAATTGTCTGGGCTTCTCTGGAATTACAAGCACACATCAGTGTTTTGTTCGAGAGCGTGTGTGTGTGTGTGTGTGTGTGTGTGTGTGTGTGTGTGTGTGTGTGTGTGTGTGAATTCTGGAAATCAAACTCAGGTTCTTATGCTACTAAGCCAAACTTTTTGCTGGTTGTGCTCTCTTGCTAGTAGGGGTGCTATACCCTCTTAAAGATATTTCTCTCTGATTCATCTGTTTCCCATAGAGACCAGGCTACTTGTGTGGGGGTGAGGGTGCCATGATGTTTGATCTGACCTAGACAGTTTTCCCGGTGATTAAGACTAGTAATGATGGTAGAGGGTGACAAGACTAAGAAGATAAATGAACAAAATTTCATTGCCTAATTGCTATGGAAAGTATAGAGTGCTGGAGATAGCTGACCATTAGGCAGTTAGGAAGAATGTTGGTTGTAGACTGGGGAAGTGGTTCAGGTGAAAAGCACACAAGCCTGAAGACATGAGTTTAGATCCTCAGAATGCCCATAAAAGCTGGAAGTGAAAGCTTGCATCTGCAATCCCAGAGTCTAGTACTCCAGAGGGTGGGAAGTAGAAACAGTCTCCAGAAGCCACTGTATGCAGTAGGCATGAAACTCTGTCTCAAACAATATAGAAAGCAAGGCTAGACATCCAAAGTGGTTCTCTGACCTCCACACATGCACTATGGCACCCCACCCTTGCCCATACACACACACACACACACACACACACAGAGAGAGAGAGAGAGAGAGAGAGAGAGAGAGAGAGAGAGAGACAGAGACAGAGACACAGAGAGAAAGACAGAGACAGAGATACAGAGAGAGGCAGAGAGATTAGAAAACTGGTCACATCTCAGACACATCTCAGAGCATCCCTCTCTCTCTCACTAGTCTAAGAATACTTGCATGTGAAATAGTGAGATACCTCTCTTCATATTTCCCACTGTTAGCCACATTCGTACCAAGGAATTTACTTCAGGGAAGCTAAGCTCATGTTGATATGGTCTCAACATCCAGTCCTCCAAAATAGCATTGGCTAATTCTTTAATTTTCCTCAAATGGTATCATTTCTCCCTCACCTAAATAATGGTGATTAATGAATAATTATTAAAATATGTCACAGTGCTTAAGAAAACAGAATAAAAACTTGCCATTTTGAAATAAGCCACCATCTTTACATTGGCATTTGTTAGTTGATTTGTTAATGTTATGTAGCGTTCATTTTCTGTAGCTGTGACAAAATATCTGAGAAAACAACAGAATAAGGAAGACAGACTTATTTGGGGGTCATGGTTTCAGAGGCCCAAGTCTAAAGTCCTTTGGCCTCCTCTCTTGGATGTTATTTGACATAATAATGTATCTAGCTGTAGGAGTGTGTGGACAAGGCTGCTCTTCTCAGCTGTGATGTAGAGAGGAAAGGAGTCCAACATCCCCTTCAAGGCCACATGCTTGATGATGCAGCTTCTTCTGGGTTCTAACTCCTAATGCTTCCATAGCTCCGCAATCTTACCAAGACTGTCAACCACAACTTTCACACATGAGGCTTTGAAAACATTCAAGATCCAAGTGATTGTGCTTGCTTGATGACAACTCATTTGCCTTCTCTTCAAAGACTAGGGAACATAATGGTTAAAAATTCATTCACTTTGGTGTCAGACCACAGGGGTACAGTTCTAACTCTCAGATGAATAGAAAACGTGAACAGTCTTGGGCCAATGGGATGATTGTTCAGTAGGGAAAATGTGCCTGCCAGTTAAATCCTTGAGTGGAATGACCTGAGTTCAATCCTTGAGAGCTACACCATGGAAAGAGAGAGATAACTCCCACCCTCTCACAAATGGCATGGCATGAGTTTGTCCACACACTTTTGCAAAATAAATAAATGAAATATAATTTAAAATTAAAAAAGAAAATGTGGGCAGTCTTAACTATATAGTTGGAATGATGATTAGTGAATAAGCATTTGTATAATTAATCTTGTCAATTACATGCTAATATATTGATATTTTGGCTCTTCACAGACATTTGGCTACTGGTTTAAGGGTCCAGCATTGTTTGTATGAGTGTCTTGGCCCCACAAACAACTTTTCATACTATCAATCTGATGTCCATTTATAGAGAAGTGGTCAGATGTCTAAAACCTCTTAACTTCTCTGCTCCTAGCTGCAGAATAGGATAAACCTTAGAGCACCTACAAAGAGTATCATTGGAGCTCATATTAGGTATCTATGGCTATCTCATTAAAAAAGCTCAAAGCCAAGTGGATTAAAACAGTAACTGTTAGTGGTCACAAGTCTGTGGTTCAACTGGATGGTTTCAATGATTCGAGCAACGATTTCCAAACACTAGGCTAGTCTGACTATTATGACTGGCAGCTGGGGTAGGTTCTGGTTGAGTCCAGAATACCTTTTCTCATATGTTTGGTGGTATGGACCATGTGTATTTCATCCACCAGTTTCCTAAGGTATCTATTGCTGTGAAGAGACACCATGATCACAGCAACTCTTCTAAAGGAAAATATTTAATTGGGGCTTGCTTACTGGTTCAGAGGTTTAGTGCATTACCATCATGGTGGAAAGCATGGTGGAGTTCAGGCAGACCTGATGCTGGAGAAGGAAGCAAGAGTTCTGCATCTGGATTGGCAGGCAGCAGGAAGGGGAAGAGACACTGGGCCTGGTTTAAGCATCTGAAACCTCAAAAGTCTAGGGACAGGGAACGTATCTGTGTTTGCAGTTCTCTCCTAATGCCTGATGATCATAACTGAAATGCTTTATCCTTCAAGACTAGCAATGTGGTATATTAGAAGAGGCTAATCTAGTTCTACCTTTCATTTGTCCCACACCCTACAGGTTTCCTCAGGGTCCATTCAAGAGAGTGTGAAAGACCGGGTGATTGATTCAAGACTCCAGCTCTTTATCACCAAGCCAGGACTCTACACATGCATAGCTACCAATAAGCATGGAGAGAAATTCAGTACATCAAAGGCAGCAGCCACTGTCAGTATAGTAGGTAGGTGCTGCATGTTTGCACTGCTCCAGGAGAGGGGGGAGCTGGCACTCCACAACATCTGGAATAGAGACAGCCTATTTTTACCACCTCAGTACCTTTGAGACTGATTCCTTGTTCATTTTGACACTTTTGAGTGATGGAGACATGGACTTTAACTTTGTAGAATCAAAAATCAAATCTCAGCTTTTTTGCTCAAAAATGATGGATACCAATGTATAGGACCTTGTGTTTTCTCCTTCTTTCCTGTTTTCTTTCTCTCTCCTTTCTCTTTCCCTACCTCTTTTCTGTCTGCCTCATTTCCTCTTCCCTTCCCTTGCTTCCTTCTCCCTTCCTGAGTTCCTTCCTCCCTACCTACCTTCTTTTCCTTCCTTCTTCCTTTTAACACCACCCTCCCCATCCCCATTTGGGTTAAGCAAATTTCTCAAGGCTCTTTATATTTAATATGACTGAGCCAATTTCCATATGGCTATTTCTTGAAGGCATTTTTAGTGTGTGTGTGTATGTGTCTGTGTGTGTGTGTGTGTGTGTGTGTGTGTGTGTGTGTGTTCACTTCCCTGTGTGATCTAAGTGACAGCAGGACTTTCAGGTATTTTCATGGGAAACAGCTGACACGTGGGCTTCTAGGCTATCTACATTGTGTTGTGAAGGGTTATTTTTAAAAGTTAAATATCCGAACGGCTTCTAGGCACATTTGTGGAATTCCTAGAGATGGAAATAATCAGGAAATACCAGGCATGTTAGCAGGCCTACTGTTCAAGGACCAGTTGAGAGGTGATTGGCCTGACATGTAAGGCCAGCACTGGAGGACTCAGGGCCAGCTCCGGGAGCTTGCTGCTTCTTATTACAGTCTATTCCTTTGATCTTTCCTGGTGGAGAACTTTCCAACACTGCCTATGATTTTAAATCTGAAAATAGAGACCAAAGAGTATAAGTATCAGTAGACAAGGCTGGACCTTGGGGACATGCTCAAAAAGGCAAGAAATAGGCTGCCCCTTCCATCACCATTTCATCCAGGCAATGACTAGATGGCAAAAAGCAAATTCAATTCAATATGCTAAAGAGAATAATAAAATGATTACCACTTACACTCTGCTGTTTATAACTGACTTTATATGCATTTATTAAATATGATGAGAATGGCCCATTCTGTGGGACAGAATAAAAGCAAAAACTGATTAACAGTGGATCTTGCTTTCCAAGGACTGCCATTGAGAAAGGAAGTTTGTCAGCCATGTGCATGCTGGCACAGACTCTGTCCTGTCCCACAAATACTGACTACACAACAGGAGGGCAAGAGAGCTCAAGGGGAGAGAGACCATTTAGATGGACATGACTGTGAGAGGGATAGACTGAAGTGTGTTCTGAAGGCGATTAGTCATTGTGTTAGAGACCAAAAGGAGGTAGACAGTAACAAGACAGATTTGAAATGTGAAGTGCAGCCAGCTTATGAAGAGTCCAGATTGGGTCAATCCAGTTCTGCATAAGTGGGAAGTCATTTCTTCATTATAGAGGAGGAAGTAAGTGCCATGGCTAGATACACTTTTCAGCAAATCAGTATGGTGGAAGTAGCATGAGCTTGGCGGGCAAGCCCAGCTGGAGACTCCTTCCTGGGCCTACAGAAGACATTACACTAGGACTTTCAGGAGAGACTTACCAGGATAAAATTGAGGTTTGCAAGTGCTCAAATATGGTACTAAAATGGGAGAATCCATTAATATATGCTTAAGGTTTCAATAAGCTATGTAGAAAGGATGAGCACATTTACATGGGATGTCGCAGGCATTTAGTTTAGCTTGTTCATCAGAAGATAAATATTAGGGTTGCCAGTCTTTAGAGAGTCTCATTTATGCAAGTTCTTGTTTTTATAGTGATAATTCCTTGCTAGAGTTCCCCCTTCTTCCTTTTCCATCTCTCCTCTAGATGACAAAGAAGAAAAGGATTTACACTTCAGTGGTGTCCTTCAATCCCCTGGATCTAGAGAAATCTGGAGCTGGAGAATTTGTGATTTCATCTTTTAGTTGGGTTAGAACCCAGATGACTTCCCTGGATGATTTGCTGCCTCTGAGTACCTTTTAGAGAGTCACAGCTCTTGGCATCTCCGCCAAACCCATCATCAAATCCCTACATAGAGTCTGCTCTGTATCCTAAACAGTGAGGTCACTCTGTGTATCTCCACTGAGAAACAAAGGCAGACCTGCTGACTCTACTCAGCTGCCTGTGTCCTCCATAGGACTGAAACCATTTCTGCATCTCTTGCAAGTTGTGCAAAATCAAAGCCCAATTTAGACTTCTTCACCCAGTCGCTGCTTGGGCACCCATTTCATGCTGTTCCCCTGACAGCAGTGCTGCCACTCCATGTCAGGGTAGGAGACCCTTGTACTGTGCTTTGCTGTTAGAATTCCAAATGAGAAGTTGGGAAATCCTCCCTCCCTCCCTCCTTCCTTTCTTCCCTCTGTCCCTCCCTTCCTCTTCGTCTCCCTCTCTCCCTACTCTCTCTCAGCATTTATCTTAATGACTGATTTGTTTGGTATATAGAAATTAGGGTCCACAATCTACAAAACTGTGTATTCAAATTCTTTGCCTCTTTACCTTCCTCTTGTCCACAGCAGACCAGTTGCGGGGACTACCCTACCCCCAGTATGATAATCTTTAATCTTTAGAGCCTGTTCATCATAGATACCAAGATGATTGTAGAGACAGCATTGTCAGCGACAAAGAAAGAACCTAGCAAAACAGCTATTTCTACCCTACAAAAAAGCATGATCTTGCAGAAACTATAAAGACCACTTAGCACAACTGGCACGTGTCTTACAGAGTAGCAGCATCTCTCCATCCCTGTCCTAATCAGCAAAAGCCAGATCCAATTCCATTAACAATGGCATATACCAACAGAGAGATGCATAATCTTAACATGTAGTGATAAATTCTTTTAAAAATTAAACAGTATGACTATTTGTGTGGTGATGGGGTGTGGGGGGTGGGAGTGCACATACCATGCCATGTGAAGAGGTCACAGGACAACTCTGTAGACTCAGTTTTATATTTCCATCTTCACTTACATTCTGGAGCTTGAACTCAGGTTGTCAGTGCAGCAAGCACTTTTACCCACTGAACCAAGCACCTTGCCCTCCCAGTGAAATCTTCTTGTGGTACAGTGCTCCATTAGTTATGAGACAGCAATGTAGAAGGCATGACTACATTGGGTAAGGGGTAGGGATAACCAGCAATGAAAGGCCAGAGAAAACCACAGTGGGATAGGAATGGAATAGCGGGAGTGATGCCTAGCTCAGCAGGCAGCAGCAGAGAAGGATTTTCCATCCCTTGTAGCAGCAGAGCTGAATGCAGATGAACAACAGTCACCTCAGCAGAATCAATGGCCATCAAGACTGGTATCAGGGATAACTTAACTAGTCCATGGGTCTGACAATAGGGTTGTATGGAAGTCACTTTAGAGTTGGAAGAACTGGATTTCTAGAAGTGGGACTTGAAACTATCCTGGAAAGCATGATCTGTAAGAGCTGGGAAAGGGCCATCAAGGTAGAGCACACAGCATCAGGAAGGGCTTCGTCTATAACCTGATTAAGTCAACCCCTTCCTGTCTCCATGCCTTCCTCTGAGTCTGTCTCTCTGCATTGTCATAATGTTGCAATGTTGGGGTTCAAGTAAAGATATGTGAGTATAGAGAGAAAAACAGAAAGGAAAAAAGAAAAAGACTTAGAAGGACTACAGTGTCCATGGTAAATCAGAGCCACACCCATCTGTGGGGAAACCACTACATGTTTGGTGCTGTCTCCTGCTCTGGTTCCCAGCTCCTCATCTGTCCTCTGGTAGGTGTCAATGATACTTTGACCTTCCTCCACTTTAAGACCTCTCATTTGCCAGGGCTATATGCCATTTTCCCCTTAACGCTCCTCAGTTAGTCCTGCTGGATGCCCCATAAAGACCTCCCTGGAATCCCAAAGAAACTACCTTCTAACTCTAGAGCTCGGTATTGGTCAATATTTCAGGGAGGAGAGGTCACTGTATGAAAAGGAGATCTTTAGCACATTAATTCAGGGCCTGAAGAAGGGGGTATTTCTAGCCAGGATGTCCATACTGTTCTCAGATTTCCAGGAGCTTGGGGATGATGTCTCCAGACATCCCTGACTCCAGTCACCTCTGGTGACATTGCTACAAAAAGTGGGGCTTCTGTCAGACAGAATGTCTCCTCTTGCCCTTCTGTCAGTGTCCCTACCTCTGCTGCTGCTCCCTCCTATTTCAGCCATTCCTCCCCACATGCCCTGTGCAGTTCCCTGTCACAACCATTGTTTCACTTGGAAACCTTACCTCTGTTTATTTACTCATCCCGGCAGAAAAACTGGATGTGGAAAGAGCTGGTATCCTATTGTGTTTAGGGTTTTGTCTCCTGATATTTCTAGGGTTTCAAGGACAATGAAAAGAAAGATCAGCCTTCACTTTCCCAGCAACCATCCATGTGTCCCCCAGACCCTCATACATTCATTGTTTAAAAATTACATTTCTCTCTGGGACATTTACATCTGCTAGTAGTCATCAAAGGAGTCATAAGAGTTCCTGAGCCTCTCCCAGAGAGAGAGAGAAAGAGCACCCCCAATTCCCTTATAGTCACCCTTGAGTTGTCATTGCTTCTTTTTGCTTACTCATCCTCCATCTGGAAGTGGCTTCTCTCCTCTCAGGTGCTGGGTCCTCTTTGGCCTTTGCTCATGCCATGAAGACCCCAATAGAAATTTAGAAGAAGGCATCGTATATACAAGACCGCAGCTCCCTCACTGGTCAGTGTCTCCCTGCTCAGCTGCTCTTAGGATCTACCTTTGTTCTTCCTCATCAGAGGAATTCCCTATTGTCCCCTTCCTTATGTGTCTGCCTGTGTAGTGGAGAATCCTCATGAGAACCTTTTATTCTTTAAGGAATCCCTGCTAGCTTGTCTACAATTCAGTAAAATCTAACTTCCAATTCCTAAGTCAAACTTTGTGCAAAGGATTAGAAACATCTCTCTCTTATTTCATTGTTTTTCCCTGTTTCTTGTATTTTCTTCCTGCATGTGTGGGAGTGAATTGTGTGGGTGCACAAATGAGGACTTGAAGTTGATGTTGGGAACCATACTCATTGCACCTCTACTGTATGCATTGAAGCAGGGTCTCTCAGTCAAACCCAGAATACACTGATTTAGCTAGCCAGCTTGCTCTGAGGATCCCCTGTCTCTGCCTTCAGAGGCTGTGATTACAGGCCACCACCACACCCACTGGGCATTTATGTTGTTGTCTAGGGCTCCAAACCCCCTACATCCTTGCTCAGCAAGTGTTTTAACTGCTGAGTCATCTCCTGATCTCCAGCAGTATCTCTTAAATAAAAATGAGAATCCATCAGCCTAACCTGCCTTTCTTAGTCAGTAAAAGACTTAGTAGATTTTATTTTTCAGAATGAAAATTAAGTTGGAGGTATTTCTGAAGTGATTGTCCAATGACTTCCCTGGTGAGATGGATCTCACAGACCCATACACAGTACTTAACACTTCTTTTATGTTCACTTGGGAGCCTGTCAGTTTCCTTTACTGAATATAATTGGGATGTGTCCTAAAGGAATAAAGCCTCTCCTTAGCACTAGAGGGATGTAGACTTCTATCTCTTACATAAGCAATTCTTTGGGAAAGGACAGGAGTTTGGAGTTGTGTGTGTGTGTGTGTGTGTGTGTTTATTGTGAATTTCAGAACAAGTTTGAATAACTCATAAATTCAAGAGGAAACAGCAAGGTGACAAAGTCCCAAGATGGCATGTGTAACCAGTGTACTGAAATGTTAAACCAGTGTATTAAAATCTAGACTTGCCATGCACACAGAGAAAACTGTGTTACTTTTCTCCAGTCACTGGAGACCAAGTATTGATGCTTTCTTTTCTTTTCTTTCTTTCTTTCTTTCTTTCTTTCTTTCTTTCTTTCTTTCTTTTTCTTTTTTTGATTTTTTGAGACAGGGTTTCTCTGTGTAGCTTTGGAGCCTATCCTGGCACTCTCTCTGGAGACCAGGCTGGCCTCAAACTCACAGAGATCTGCCTGCCTCTGCCTCCCGAGTGCTGGGATTAAACGAGTGCGCCACCAATGCCCAGTGATGCTTTCTATAATCTTCTTTTCCCTTGGGAAATCAAGTTCATTCCAAACTTTTAATCAGATTCTACAACTCTTGGGTGATGCTTAAGAGTGGAATACAACACCTACTCTTGTTTAACCTCTGGTCTTATTATCCACTTTAAAATTATTCTGCTTCATTCTACCCACTGATAAGCAACCATTCATTCAGAAACTTGGGGAACAGATGAAATATGGCCTGCTGCTGTTGTAAAACTAGCTCCTCTTCTTCCTCTGTGTTAGCTCCTTTATATCAAAGGAGAAGAGGGCTTCTAGGGAAAAGAGCAAATGCCTTTCCTGAATAGACACTCACTCCTCTCTGTGCTGCCTGCTGCAGTTTAACTAATAACAATACAGCTAGTGATTAGAAATCACATCCCAGTGCCAGTAATACCTATTAATATCTACCATCTATCTGTTCATATCTATCATCTATCATCCTATCTATCTATCATCCTATCTATCTATCTACCTCTTCTATTTCCTATCTGCCTGTCTGTCTTATCTATTAACTTAATTGCAAAATTGGATGAAATAGCTATTTTCTTTCATGGCAGCCATCATCTGAAAGATTATAGCTCCTAGGAACAAGACTGTCTTAATCTCCCCCAAGTCCACCTGTTAATGTAGTCTCTAGCTTCCCAGGAGAAGCAGAGAACTTCTCAGAACCTTAGTTTTAGTGGTTAGACTGTAAGATGAACGTGTGTTGACTTTTCTCTGTTCTTTTTCTTTGTTTTTGGTTTCCTATGGACACCTCCTTTCCTGTTAACAGAGTGGAGGTAAGAATCTATTATTATTTCAATGTTTCATGTCACGTGTGGTTTTTATTCGATACACCAATGATTTGTCTACTAAGCACTATAAACTTTTTGAACATTTCTAACGTCTAAAACTGTTTAATATTTTGTAAGATAATAAATGAAGGTAACAGTAGTAATGTCAACTGAATATTTTTGGTGTGTCAGACACTCTATGTAAGTTATTTGTATCCTCAAGATATCCCTGCCACATAGGGACCATGATTGCCTCCATTTTCAGAAAAGAAGCTGGGAAAATCTTCTCACGGGAAACTCATTTAGGTAGAAATGAGGCCATTTGAAATGCAATTCAATACTGTCTCCAAAACTCTCCTCCTTGTGTTTTTCCAAGAGATGAAAAATATTAACTCAGAAGTTTTTATCTCTATTGTTTCATACTAAATTGACTTTCATAAAAATTCTATGTGGTAACCTGGTATAAAAGTTCCTGGCTCTAATCCTAGCACCCCAAAAGCTGAGTCAGGAGGATCAGACGTTTAAGACAAGACTGGACTGTGTAGTGTATTTGGGGATAGCCTGGGATACATACTGAATCTGAGGCCAATCTGTACTACATGACACTTTGTCTCAAGACAAACAAATAAAAGAAAAAAATCAATTTGCCATGTGTGGTGGTGTCTACTTGTCAGACACCAAAGGCTAAAACAGAAGGATCGGAGTTCAAAACCAGCCTTGGCTTAAGGAAACACTGTCTCAGAAAACAAAAACAAAAACAACAACAAAAAAAAAAAACAGGTGATAAACCATAAAAGCTTTGAAAATTACATGATGTGGCATGAGTACAAATGATTAATCCATAATAGCAATACTGACCATTGCAGTTAGTGTCATGGTACCTGTTCTCATTTCAACATTGCAGAGACTTTAGGGAGAGGTGTTATTGTTCATACTTTTTCATACAAGGAACCAGATGCAGCAAGGGTTGCTAGGCTACACAGGTCACAAAGTGCTAGGCCTCCATTGACGTTTGGGCAGACAGACTCCAGAACTCAGACTCATAACCGCTGCACAGTGTCCTATCAAGAAGACCAGAAACTGAGAAAAATTTAACTCTAGACACTGATTTGAATTTCATGGAGTGAAATAATTCAATACACAATAAAGTGTGGTTCCTTCTAAATCTCATCTCTGGATATATGGCTGTGACATTCTGTTGTGAGGTATACTGTTAATTATTAAGTGTTTCTCATAGTTCTTAGTGGCAGTGTACTGACTCTTCAGAACTTGACAGTGAAGCTCAGTACCTACTGAAGGGATATATGATGTAAGTACAGTACGAGTTGAACTATAATCCATTTAATAATGAAGACACACACACATCACCTTTTGTTCCCAGACTGTTAACATAACTGCTCTTGGTGCCACTTTTAAAACCAAGTACTCTATTCCTGGTTTTAGAAATGGAGACACAAAACCAATCTTACTGCCCTGGAGTAAGTCTGCCTATGACCCTGGAGGATTTATATTTTCCTGCACATGAAGATTAATTGTAGGACAGTGTGATACTGGAATCATTAATTCCAAGGGCTTAAAGACTAGACATAGATCATATCCATGCAAGTGAATTCAAATAAAGAAGTTTAAGCATGTTAGTAGATAAATGTGCTAGTCAAAGAATAACTTCTAACTGGATGTGGTAATGATGCAGCCTCAGAAGGCTGAGACTGAAGATTGTGAAGTTTTGAGGCCATCTTAGGCAACAAAGTGAGACCACGTCTCAAAAAATAAAAAGAACCACCCCATCCACTTTTCTCTTGTGATAATGTAATACTCTCAAACTCTGCTGTTAGGGAGAAAATCACTGGTTTTGTAGTTTTCAACTTAGAAATTTTTATTAGTCTTTAAGTGGTTGTGTCTATAGACAAAAAGATCCACTTTTAGAAATCTATTTTAAGGTAATAATAAGGCTTATGAACACTAGTCACAGCTGCCCACATTCATGAATATATCAACACATGTATCTTCTGATAAAGGAAACTGATTAGAAGCTCTGTTTTTTAAGATACATGCAAAGGTTTATAATATGCTATGAGATGAAACTGCAGGATGAAAAAACATATTTACAGCTCAATTCTGATATTTCTGTATATAAAGAACACAACCTATTTGCACAAGTATGTAATATATAAATTACCTGTCAATAGTACTGATATAATCCATGTTTAGTTTTTTTCTTTGAGAATGTCATATGGTTTATTTTTATTATATTCACTCCCTGTTTCCCAATTCCTCTTAGATCCTCCCACTCCTTACCCTCCCAACCTCATATTCTTTCTCTGTTTTGGCTTCTGGAAGAGACAAAATCAATTTTCTCCAATTTTTTTTGTTTTTTAATAAGAAGTGTTTCTTCTTGGTACTATTGTGCATTTTGTATAGAAAACAGCTCTTAGCTTTTTCTCACAGGAAGCACGAGAGGTCATGTCCTCCTCACTGAGGACACTGCGCTTGGCAGTTCAGCAAAGTGACATTTGATCAGTATGCTACAGCGGAGGTTGGCTAACATTTTCTATAAAGGGTCAGATATTAATATATTCACTCAGTGAGCCATACAGACATTATTAAAACTGCCCAGCCTTCTGGTTTAGCACAAAACAGCCATGGGACGTGTATAAACAAGCACAATTGCTTCTTTTTAAGTAAAACTTCATTTGTGGACATGCATTTGATGCTCATGTAGTTTTCATGCATCATTAAATAGTCTTCTCTTAAGTTTTTACAACCACTTAAAATGTAGATATCATTCTTAGCTCTCAGGAGAAAATAAAAAGTCTGTAAAACAAAAGCATAAGCTTTAAAATATGAAGGACTTGAATTCAGTCACACACAGCTTGAAGAGAACATTTATAGGTCATTTTGACTAGTGATAATATAATGATGTATAGTATTCTTTAAAAAAAAATCACTGAATACATTTTAACTGTTCTCACCACAAATGATAATATGCATCTGAGATAATATATATGTTTTTTAATTCAACTTAGCCATTCCATGATATGTGCAAAGTTCAAAGCATCATGTCATACATACTATACAAAACTCCTGTCAATTAAGTGTTAGTTAAAAAGAAAATTTTGCTTAAACAAAAGACTGAAAAAATGTCACTTACTTTGAAAAAACAGTGCCCCTCATGTGAGGGTACATATATGTGAACATTTAAAATTGGTTTTAAATATATGTAATTATGAGTAGCCATAATTGACCACATTCCAAGTTTTAAAATATTATCAAAAGTCATTAGGTCCTTTTTGAATCTGGGTATTTCTTTTTAAGAATTGAGTCTGACTGGTCTTGAGTTATATTTGCTGGCCTCTGCCAGTGGATCCAGAACAGACATGAAGCAGCTGCTTTGAAGACAGAGAATGGCTCAGAACCTTGGCCATCACCTTTGTAGGGGAAATGCAGCAGTTGCTATGAAAAGGAAGATCCAAGGACAGGGACAGCTATCGAGTGTACTTCCACTACAGTAGGGGATATCATAAACCAAACAGGACATAGCTGGCCCTCTGCATTTGCCTTTGGACAAAGTTCAAAGGGAAGAGGTGGTGCCTCCTTCATGGAAACAGGAAGGTAGTATTTCACAATGTATTCAGACTTGTCTTAGTAGAGAGGAAAGGAAGGAAGAATCACACGAATGTTTTATTTGACTTCAGGGCCGTCCTTCATAAGAGAAGGCAAATGAGGGATCTGGGATCTATTACCTGTTCTTGCCACTACAGAAGGTGTGCAGCCAGGTTTGGGTTGTCAGGTAATACAGGAATGGGTACGATGTGCAACATTGACTTGTACGTTTAAGAGATGGCCTACCAGAACAGTGCAGAATGATCAGCATTCTGTAAAGGAAGCTCTGCGAAAGGACATGTGATAGGTAGGGTTTTAGTGGGGGGGGGTAGGGGAGGAGGGGAGGGAGAGGGAACTGGGATTGACATGTAAAACAATCTTGTTTCTAATTCAAATAAAAACAATATCAGGAAAAAAACTTAAAGTTCCTTGGACAATTATTTCATAACCATTCCAATAAGATAGGTTAAAATAGTAGTGTAAATATTATGTCCTTCATGTATGTGAAATGGCAACCAAAAAAAGGAAGCTCTGCAACCTCTGCCCCAGTGTTCAAAAGAGCAACAGAACCAGCTGCTCGTAAGACTGCCACACATCATCAGGAACCGTGTTAGTCACACAGCTTTTGGTGGCAGTGTAAAAGCCCACAGAAAACATGGGCAGGGAGGCTCTCTTCTCACCTTGACTCCCAGTTCTTGCTGGGAGCACCATTTGGGGTTCTTCTTATTATTACTTAATGATAGATTTAGAAATTCTGCGGACTAAATAATTCAATTTGCCTCCATATCTGATATCTAAAATTGGATAGCTGTGTAAAATTCAAATTTTTTAAGTATCTTCTAAAAAGAAGGAAAAAAAAGTTAAAATGCCAAAACTGTGACTAGGCAGTTCATAGGTAGTTAGAGGGTGATCTCTAGAAATATATGATGTATCTCTATATACATTAATAATGTTTATATATAATACATTTTCATACGCTTGGGCTGTGGATCTAATCAAAGCATATGTGTGCTACCTAAAGCATTCAAAACCTTTTCAACTCCCTTCTCTTGCTCTTTTATTCTTTGATTACTAATTCCTTATTTCTGAGGCCATTTTTATTAGTTTTCTGCAGTGTCTTTTTCTTTTCCAAACATTCAATTAAAGGAAAATCACCAATGTGTGTTATATGTCTGTGATGATGGAAAAACAAAAATTAACTTCACTAAGTAATTAACACTTGATATTAGAGCCTGGAAAAGTAGTGCTGAGGCCAAAGACAGTGAGAATTATTTAACTATTACAGGGTTCTTTTTTTCCTGCTCTTATTTACTCTCTCATTTTACCAAGATATAGTATTATGTGAGTCCCTTGGCAAACCAGGATGGGCTACTTCTGGTTATTTGTTATTAGTCTATCTTTTTGAGCTATAGTAACCATGATTCTGTGTGTGTGTGTGTGTGTGTGTGTGTGTGTGTGTGTGTGTGTGTGTGTGTGTGTGTGTGTGTGTGTGTTTGTGTGTGTGTGTGCCACCACAGATTGGGTTTCCTAAGTGGCTTATTTTCTTATTTAGGGCTTTTTATCTTAAATATCCCCTATGAATTAAATGCACATTAATGATCCTGCTGGCTAATTAGCAAATGACCCAGCCAAATTGAAGCTATCTTATGAAACATGATTTTATTTGGATTCATTGTGTTTTGTCCTCATGTGTTTGTTTCAAAGAGCTGACAGTGTTGGTTTATAGAGTACCAATTCTTCAAATTCAAATAGTGTCCCCCAGCCATTTAAAAGTTCACAAATTTCAGCGTGTTGAATGTCCTTACTCTAAATCTTTCATAGAATGGTAGTGTAAGGCTAAGATAGTGACTGGGATCTTATGAAAACCATAAGAATACAAAAGATCATGATGGTACCGACATGTGATAAACATTCAATAACTTTCAGTTAGCCTATGAGTTATTATTGTCCATATAAACAAGTGACAAAGCCAAGATGGGAATGTACTAAACATTTCAGGTACTTAGCCTTGGTAAAATCAATTGCTGCTGACTTTCTCTGTGGGGGCAATTGATATGATCTCTCCTGTGTTATCCATCACAATGAATGTTTATATCCATTTATGTGCAAGAAGTATGTGAGCTGACTGTAGTAAGAACCATCGTTCTGTATAAAACATAAACAACAGAATGCCTGAATTCCCTCAGCTCTTGACCATTTCCAAAGCTTTCCACAGCCTCAGTTATGTAGAAATGACACCATTGCTGCTGGAAATGGGGAGAATGTTCATTTGAAACATTTCAACACATTTGCCAGGACAGTCTCTCCCTACTTCTGTGATGCAGATGTGAGAGGTGGCGGAGGCAGGATGGATGCCAAGAAATTGCATATGACTGGTTACACTGTTCCTGGCTTCTTTCAGTAAATCACAGAAAGACAACAAAGGCTACTGCGCCCAGTACAGAGGGGAGGTGTGTGATGCAGTCCTGGCGAAAGATGCTCTTGTCTTTTTCAACACCTCCTACTCAGACCCTGAGGAGGCCCAAGAGCTGCTGATCCACACTGCATGGAATGAACTGAAGGCTGTGAGCCCACTCTGCCGACCAGCTGCGGAAGCCCTGCTGTGTAACCACCTCTTCCAAGAGTGTAGCCCTGGAATGGTACCTACTCCCATGCCCATTTGCAGGTAAAACTTTGAAAATGAGTAAGAAAAATTCCATTCTTTGTCTGTATCCCAACAGTTTGCAAAAGAAGACACTGTCATGAGCAGTAGGGCTGGCAAAATTCGCCATTCATCCAAAAGAAGTAATTAAAAGGACGAAATTTCTCCAATTTAAGTCATTGATGGCAATCTATTTTACAAATACTCTGGATGTGCAGAAAATATTAGAGTCTGGCTTAGCCAAAAAGTGTCTTGCACGCCACAAAAGAGCCCTGAGGTGTATGTGTGCATATGCGCACACACAAACAAAATTCCCTACTTGATAGAGACATAGGCCACCTGTTGTATTCTCTCTGTGTGTGCATATGCACACATGTGCACGCATGTGCTCATGTGTATGCTATACAAGCCTGGGCTGCAGCCAAGCCCTTTAGTATTTTAATTATTTTCCCTCTTAAATTGTTTTCTCCTCTTATTATCAGCCCCAATAGTCTTAATTTGGAACTACCAAATTGATGCAATTTGTCCTAGTAAGTCCTAACAAACGTTAACTTCCAAATTCCAATTAGTCCAACTAGTTTTTCTTCAACTCTTCCACTCATTACACAGCCTGTCCAAACTTAACAGCTTTACACTCAGTCATTAGCCTGGCATCTCAGGTAGAAGCACTTATACCCTCCAGCAGAACTCTGATTCTCCAGGGAAGGGCTGGCCAAGGAATCCAGAGCACTCCTGTATACCTTGGCTGGAGCTGCTGCTGTATTCCAGGGAGCAGAGCAAGCACAAATTCAGAGTGTGTGCTTCCTCAAGCCCTGCCCATTAGGCCTGAGATAATGGGCCATGCCTCTTAGTTCCTATGTTCTTTAAGAAATCAGCCTTGTTTCTGTATCTTTTGTTTTTATTTTTAAAGGCTTGGTGATTTTATTTTATGTATATCAATGTTTTTCCTGCATGCATGCATGTGCACCATGTAAGCGACTTATTGGATCCCCTGGAACTACAGTTATAGATGACTGAACCAGCATATGGCTGCTGGGAACTGAACCTGGGTTTTCTGCAATGACAACAAGTGCTCTTTACCTCTGAGCTATCTCTGCAGCCCCTGTACCTTTCTTTTTAATATGAACTTCAAGAGACAATATATCAGGGACTCTGACCTAATTCATTCTAAATTAAAAAAAAAAAACTAAACAAGATAGTAATTCATCTCACAGTATAGTACATTATATCTTATAATGTCTTGCATTATTTATGTCCAAAAAGAATCATTTCAAAAATACTTTTGTAAACAAAGACACTACGATGTGACAGTGTTTCAAAAATACAAAGTTTAAGCCTCACTGAAGATTTGTCTTTAACTAGTTGTGATTCATCAAGTCTTGCCCTCCTTTCAACATTTCAGAGAGTACTGCTTGGCAGTAAAGGAGCTGTTCTGTGCAAAGGAATGGCTGGCGATGGAAGGAAAGACCCACAGAGGACTCTTCAGCTCAGGGATGCATCTCCTCCCGGTGCCAGACTGCAGCAAGCTTCCCAGCATGCACCGGGACCCGATGTCCTGCACAAGACTGCCATATTTAGGTAACAAAGAATTCCCTCCAGACTTCGGAAGTTAAGGAAAATTTACTGTTTTGAGTCAAGTAAGGTGTGTACTTAAGGCTCCTAACATTTTTAGGCTTTCTAGGCTGTTCTAATGTTTTTCGCTTTGCCATCTCCACAGACATAATAGCAGAATCCTAATGCTACCCTAATGATATAGGTTAACATGAAGATGCATTTCATTTGTTGTCAGATAAATCAAAGGGCACGTTTAACCGCTGCTTGGGTCTTGCTTTATTTCATAGAGGATCCTGTGAGTGTAACATATTCTGGGATGTATGGGAAAATGGCTAAGAAACATCTCTTAGTTTGTCAGAGGAATGGCGTAAAGGAATAAATAATCCTCTTTCTTAGCCAACGTTGCGGATTTTTTAAGCATGCAGAAAACAAGCCACATGTTCGTAAACGCTGACCTCACAAAACAAAACCGAGCCCCTGCATGGTGCCGTATGAATTTCATTTGTAAGGATAAAGTTCCCCTAACAGCTGGTTTAATTTCAAAGATGCGCTCTTGACATTTGAATGCTTTTCTGTCACTTGTTTAAATGCTGGCAGGGAAAGTCGCATTTCTTAGCGGTAGCTCGAGGATCTAGGAGATAACGCTTACTTAAAACCAATTTTTATCCTTTCCCCCTCAGATTATAAAAAAGAAAACATAACAAGTAAGTAATTCCGTTTGTGCCTCTGAAATCTTCTGTGTCTGTGAGTGGATTCGTGCATGTATATTTACATTACACTGCCCCGTATCCAGAACAGAATGTACTGAACATCATTAGCACCCCCACTCAGTGGCCGGGCTCATCTCCTCCCCCGGCTTATAGCTTCTAAGTAGAACACAGAGAACGTGACTCTTAGTGAATGGAACAAATGCTATCTCCTTCCTCAAGATGGTCTGCCTCATATGTTTGCAAAATCGGCCAAGTTTAAACGAAGACTTCTGATTCTGCAGCGACAATTTTGTATTACGTAATTATTTTTGGATAGAAACAAGTACTATTTTTTCTCTATTGACCTGTTTTGTGATCTTCATTTGCAACAAATCTTTTTTTTGAGAATAGGTGTACTTTTTTTCTTCTTTTTTCCTAGTCTTCTTTTTTACACAAATTCTATATTAATTTTTATATGCAAATTCTATATTAACTATAGAACCTCTTGTCATTTGGACCAGGGGAGGAAAATGAAAAGGAAATGAATCATCTATAATCCTACTTTTCAGCATATTTTGTTTTAATTCTAAAATTAATCATTCTACTGGTAACAGAAAGTTCTTAGTATGTCATTGGAATCTCATTGTCTTGTGTTTATTTATTAGTAGCTCTTTCAGACTCTCACACAACATATTTTGATAATATTCATTCATTTAATAAACCTCTCTACTCAACTCTTCCCAGACCCACCTCCCTTCCCTACCACCCAGCTTCGTGTCCTTTAAAAATCAAACCATCAAGACCAATTTGTTCCATTGTTGTTGTGTGAAGAATTAGAAATTTCTATGCTTCTTACAAGGTGCTCAAATATAGCAGGTATTTGGGAGGGGTGAGGAACAAATCCACTGTCAGACAAGCATTCTCCATCTGAGCTGTGTCCTAAATACTGGATGTTTTTAGACATTATCACTTTAAGTAGCTCAGGCTAGCCTCAAGCTTTCTATTCTTCTGGAATTGCAGATGTTGCCCTGGCTCAGAGTAATTCTTCATCCATTCTACACACTGACATCAGCTGGAAAGCATCAAAAAGCATAGCTATCTGGGTCCCCCACATAGATATTCTGGTGTATTTGGTGTGGAGTGCAATCTGAGATTTGAGATTCCTCTTAATTTTTTAAATTGATGCATAAAATTGGACATATTTGAGGAGTATTGTGTCATAGTTTAATTCCTGCATTATGTTCAAATAACGCAGATTTGCCTCTCTCCTCATCTACCCATTTACCATTGGGGGGGGGGTAAAAAGAAAACCAAAAAACTCAAAATCCTTTCTTATCTTAATAAAGCATACTGTCCTCTGACTGTGAAATAGAACAAGTATTGGTTTTTGTTTGTTTGGTTGGTTGCTTTTTATTGTTGTCATTGCTTTAGGATAGCCACTTTTCAGTATTGTGTTTGCAATGTTCACAGAAATCATTTTAAAAGGGTCATCTGGAGGGCCAGCAAGGCAGATCGAAGGGCAAAGGCACTTGCTGCTCAACCTGATGGGTCAATCCCTGGGACCCACATGAAGGAGAGAAATAGCTGCTGCAAGTTAGATATTCAGAAGCACAAACTAGCTACAGATACTAATTTCCTTGTCTTTAGAAAACAATTTTATGAGATCATTTGAGACAATTAGCTCCAGCTCTTGTAACGGGATCATTTTCTCTACATTTAGGGGGGGTATGTATGTGCTCTCTGAGCAAGTAGTCTTCTCTGCTATCTTATAGTAGATTAATTCTAGCAAGGAAACTGTCCTGATTACACACACCAACTTGTGTTCCATAGGAATGTATTAAGGCCTCAAATATTGCTCGTTCTATGATTTCTTTTTTAAAAAGATCTTATTGCACTTATTTACTTACTTAGTGTGCATGTACGTGCTTGCGTGTGTGTGTGTGTGTGTGTGTGTGTGTGTGTGTGTGTGTGTGTGTGTGTGTGTACAGGCCAGAATATATCTTGTAAGAGTCAGGAGTCAGTTTTACCATATGGATCCTGGGACTCAAACTCAGTTCACCAGGCTCACTGTTAAATGCCTTTACACACGGCCATCTTGCTGGGCCAGCTTCATGGTTCCTTAGTAAATTTCAAATATCATTTCTAGTTTACTTTGAGAAGCATTTGAAAAAAATTTAAATTCTTCTTTATCTTTGCATTGTTTTTTACATGGGAACTAGAATTTCAGCAGTTTCTGGGTTTGTTTTATTTTAATACCATCTTCTGCTGAAGTTAAATATGTCCTTGAACACGCACGACTTTGCCATATTTACATTACTCTGTGCTAAGCATACTGTTTGTCTCTTCTGTGGGATTTCACATACCTTCCAGGCACACTCAGCAGTGAGCCTGTCTTCTGTTTCAAAGCTTCTGTAGAAAAGAAATGCAATCTGGCTTATTCTGGTAACAGAGAACTGCATCTCTTCCACCCTCTTGTCCTTTCCAACTTTTCTCTTACCACTCATGCACCAGAAGAGTGAATGGCTATGTAGCCCAATCCTGACAAACTGATTAGTGTGGTGGCTCACAGTCTCTCATAAGTCCCCCAACAGTCCTGTGAAAGTAGGTGCCATTAACACGCTCCATTCTATATACTAGTGGGTATGAAAAAGGTCAACCTATTTGCCCCCTCCCCCGTTACCTATGTTGTGTGAGGTTAAGCCAGTACTCAAGCCCCAGTCTATCTGATTCTGGCTCAATCATCAGTGTCTAAGTTTTAAATTGTTACAGCTAAAGCTTCTGTATTACCTTCTTTTTACATTTCCAAGACCTCACATGAAAAGTTGGCCTGGTTGTTCTAACAGATTCCTTCTAAAAAAGATGCTGATGATTTTTCATGTTCCCTAATGAGTGATTAGCTCCCATTGACCACAATGTCCCTAATTCTAAATCATCCAGACAACTTGACAATAAATGTATGCTTTGCTTCTAAAATTCAGTTTCCATAATGCTCAGCTATTATATTAGCCATAAATGAAATGGGGGGGATGGAAGGAGGGAGGAGAGGAGAGTTTGCAAAGAGCTAATATTTTAATCATTTAATCATTTGAAATGTTGATTGGGTTTGTTTCATGGGGATGGAAAAGCTAGAAATACACAGAAATAGAGTTGGAAGTGATTTCTCCCATGGGGAGAACACCTTCGGCATTGTCTCCACAGACATTCCCTCTCCTGGTTTGAATTCACTCCTTTAATTTCAGTCATGTTGAACTGAACTTGGGCCTCTATAGCTTCTAATAGCTGGTGCTTTTTCCAATCCTTTGGCTCACCCTCTATAGCACAGACTTTAAAATACATGGAGATACATGCCCTATCTCCTCGTAGTTTTTTCCTCTTTCCATTAAATGTCCCCAATTTCCAACATTTTCTTTTGTCAGCTGAGTTCCAAAGCCCTTACCTTCATGTCTGCCCTGTTCTTGCAGTAGGAGGATGATGGGTTGTTCCAAACTGAATGCAGTAGACAGAAGGTGATCCAGTGAAAACTAGAATACAGTATTGTCTGTGGTTAAGGCATGTTCTTTCATTAGTGTTGAATAAACTCATGATAATTGCCTAATCATCTCTCTCTACAAGCTTTGGGAGAGGGCAACTCAAATGTAGAGTGTTTGTTGTACAAGCACAATGATGGAAGTTCAAGCCCTGGCACCATGTGAAAGATAACTGGGATGGCATACACTATAATACCAGTGTTGGAGAGGCAGGCACAGGAAGGTTCCTAGGACTCGATTTTGACTTATTTTTGGCTAGTTATTTTTCCACTGTCCTATGAAAGCCAGATCCTAGATTTTTCTTCCCATTACTCATTCTGCCAACCAGTGAACACCTCAGAATACATTTTTCTTGTTCTTTGTTTCTCTGGCATTTAGTTTTCCTTGCAGAGGACTCTCTCTGGATTCTTATTTAGAGAATGTAACAGAGTTGCCAGTCATGTCACCATTATCTATTTAGGTTAAAAAAATACATGTTTTTATTATTACTCTTTATTCTTGTCTTGAAGTCTCTTTCAGATTCAGTTGGTCTTCAGTTAAATGTTTTATGTATTTCCTCAAAGGAGGTCATGAGAGTGAATCACTGAGGTAATGAATAGTATCCAATAGTCCTTTCTTACCGTGAGAACTGAGATGAAGTAGCATGATGGGAAGGTCTTGAGTGGCATTGTATTTCCCTAACCATCCTGTAGATGTAATTGTATCTTTTCTAGCTTCTAGTTTGGAAAGTGCATAGTTTAATGAGTCTGGCTGTGAGTGGGGGAGAGGGGGGTTCTGTCTGGGCAGAGGCTTTCAGATTTTCTCTTTATCAGTGGTGAGTGTCCAGTAGTAATCCTGTCCAATGGTGTGCATCAGACATCTCTTTCTGGCTCCTTACTTAGGAGGTCCTGTTAGGAGGCAGAGATCAGGCCTGGTGGGAATCATAGACATAGACATCATAGACATCATAGACATCAGGATGCAGCTGAGACATCATTCTAATGCACAAAGTTGACCAATCACTGCAGCTGCACCGCTTGAAGCCCTCCTGTGTTTTTTTCTCCACTTGCTGCAGGGCAAAGGCCAAATAACTCCCCTGGGCACATGAGACCTTCTAATGACCCAATGATGATATCTGCATTATCTGTAGAAACTCTCATCTGCAGCAATGAAACTTTGATGTGCACTTTGGGAGAAGTACAACAGCTTGGTTCCAACCCAGGACATGTATTTCTTCTTGGTAAAGCATTATCTCCCCACCCTCATTCCACTCAACTCTTGTAATGCCCCCTATGCCGTTATGTTGGCTTTGGTCTATTAGGATACAATAACAAAGCACAATAGGAGAGCTTGTAAGCCATGGAAGTCTGTTTTTCAGAATTTTGCAAGCTGGCTGTCCGGATTAAGTCACAGACATACCTGGTGTCAGTTGAGGATCATACATATGGCTGCCATAGACATAGCTTCAGATGTCACTATCTTCTCACTGGGCTCTGGAAATCCAAACTCCCATCCTCATTCTTGTGTAGCAAAGTCCTTATCCACCACACCAATTTTCTGATTTTTTTAGAAGAAAACTACCCATATATTTCCTGATTATATCATATCAAATTCACAGATTATATCATTTATCTCCCATATATATATATATATATATATATATATATATATATATATATATATATATATATATAATATGAACACCTTTGTAAAATCCATGAATAAAAATAGACTTTAGTCTGTATGTTTTAGTAGTGATCTCTTACTGTATTTAGAATGAGGAGTTTAGCTGACTCTTTTAAGGCTCCCTTTGGATTGAAAAATGTGGGAGTGACTGTGGACCAGTGTTAGAACCTGGGAAGTCTCATCCCACCACGCCGATCCTTAATAAGGCAAGTGTCCATCAATCTCATGCAGATGTTTACTGCTGTACTGAAGGTCTTTCTGCCCTATATGCCTTCCTGAGACACAGCAATGACCAAGCTTGACCTCTACAGTTCAAAACCACTTGTTTAGTCATGGGTGGGCAGGGGTGTTCACTATTTCCACTCCTAGACTAGCAGTCATTCAGAAATACCCCTTATAACCTACGCCTTCACGAATGCTGTGTTTCAAATGGCCCTGGGCACCCTATGTATTAAAGGTTTTCTTTTGTTCAGCCAGCAGTCGTGAGCTGCCCCCACTACAAACTAAGAAAGCAGACAGGCACTTCCTATAATCTTCACATAAAAAATGCCTTTTTCCAAATGTATTTGGCTCCTGTTGAAATATAGCTTTCTTTTGTGTTTTTGATTTTTTTGTATTAATATCTTCCTGCTTGTGAAACCTATATTTTCTCACTGTATTGGGATCAGTCAGCAATTACTCACTTAGGCCCTTCTAAATCTCTTTCAGATAATCGGTGTGTACCTTTTCTTTTCATGCTAATATATCTGGGTTGCATACTAGCACTATAGCTTCCTTAATGCATTAAAAGTGTTCTCTAGATAGGACATATTGTGATAATTAGACTTTTACCTCTCTCAAGTCTCAAAGAGTGTGATTGTCATTAAACAATGGTTTTAAAAATAATTTCTTGCAGCCGGGTGGTGGTGGCACATGCCTTTAATCCCAGCACTAGGGAGGCAGAGGCAGGTGGATCTCTGTGAGTTTGAGACCAGCCTGGTCTATGAGAGCTAGTTCCAGGACAGCCTCCAAAGTCACAGAGAAACCCTGTCTCGAAAAACCAAAAAAAAAAAAAAAAAAAAAAAAATTCTTGCCTATGGTTCTACTCATATATTTTTATTCATATTTGGTAACTACGTTTTCCTATCATTTCTCTAAGATTTTGAAATGTGGTACATAATTATGTACTATTTTGTTTTTATTGATCTTTGAATTTGTTGAGATAACTTTTCTTAATTGCTACACATGTGGCTTTCTTGTCTTTTTCCAATTAAAATTCCACTCATCAAACCATGTTCTAAATATTTAAATGACTGGAAACTTTACTCATCTCTGTCATTTGTGGTATGTGCAGTCTCACTTAGTAACTTCTGCTTGCTTATGGTATCCTGTGTCCCATTTCCCTTTTGTTCTCAAGAGTTACTGTTGCTTGTCTACAGTCTCAATTCCATTCATTCTCTTCATCATGTGTAACAGGAGATAAAAACATGAGTTTATCAATGAATGCAGTTTTAGGCAAATTTCATACATACCACCACAATTTTTGTGTTCTGAGCCAGGTGGTGGTGGCATACACCTTTAATCCCAGCACTCAGGAGGCAGAGGAGGTGTATCTCAGTGAGTTTCAAGGCAGCCTGGTCTACAGAGTGAGTTTCAGGACAGCCAGGATTGTTTCACAGAGAAACACTGTCTTGAAAACCAAAATAAAATAATAATAAAAAAACCAAAAAACAAAAAGACTTTTGTTTTCTATAACTGTGGCTACTTCAAACTTTTTATTCAGAAAAGGTACAGATCTTTCTTTCTCTTAGTCATCCTGTTGGATTTTATTTAATCTCTCATTATATGCATTTTGGGTGAGAACAGAGAACAGAGCTCTATAATTTATGCTTTTGACATTTACTGAGGTTTATCTTTGTGGCTTGACATCAGCCACATCTATCAGTCTTCCCCAGGTATTTGAAGAAATCATCTCTTTTAGGCTACAAAGTTGATTCTTACCTGTCAAGACTTTTTGGTTGTGTGTAAAATATCTGTTTCCATGGTTTTTTTGTCTTTACTCACTTTACAAAGAAGATTTCAAGGTATTCACAACAAGGTTGTTTAATTATGTCCACCATAGACTGACAAGCAGCAAGTAGCATCTGCTGATTTCAGCACAAATGCAGTCTATTGTTTTCATTGGCCTTTTAAATGGGAGTTTGACAAGAGTTCAAGTTTCAGATGAGTTGACTTCTGCTCATTTATGTTCCAGTGGCTTCATTTTTCATCTTCTTCCTGTCACACACAGACACAGACAGGTGCACTTGCACACACCCGTACATGCACACGCACACGCACACGCACACACACAAGCTCGGCTGAGAGTTCTCACCTTCAGTCTCATTGTGTGAAAATATTTTTAGTGCATAATTTTCCAAGTGCTGTCAGTCACAGATAGCACATAGGAAGCCTAAGCCTGGGGCTTACATTTCTTTTAGAAAAAAAGTGTATTTCTCCTCTGAGTCTCCTCTTCCTTGCAAATGAACCTTATTGGATTCCTAATAGTAGACTCTATAGACAGATAACTGAGGAGATCCTGATACACTAGCATATTCTTAGCACTGTGGTAGTGAGTGCTTCAGTACAAAAAGTTCTTTTTAAAGGTTCTAAAATAAGCAAAAAGTACTATTGTTTCCTTGCAGCATTCCCATCAATAACATCCTCCAAGCCAAGTGTGGACATTCCAAATATGCCTTCTTCCACCTCTTCCTTGGCTGTCTCGCCTGCATACTCCATGACTCTCATCATCTCTATCATGTCCAGCTTTGCCATTTTTGCTCTTCTTACCATCGCTACTCTTTACTGCTGCCGAAGAAGGAAAGAGTGGAAAAATAAGAAAAGGTGAGATTCCAGGTGAAGCCCATCACAAGTTTTGCCTCATGACCCACATACTCAGTTTTGGAATTGGTGATTATAAGAGGAGTATCTATCACACCACCATTGCCTCACTAATATTCATACCCTGGTTTTAAAATTATACACCCCTACCTTGAACTTTAAAAAGGTCGAATTACCTAAGTCGGTTTCTACGACAGAGAAAACTTAAGCATTGATGCAAATGGCTACTCTGTCTTCTCTCACTGCTGCTACTGACATGTATAGTGACAAAGTGTGCCTCTTGACTGGAGACCAAGCAATATACTTCATTGTTCTCAAGCCCAAGAATCCTCGGCTGTCTTAGTATTATATACTCTATGTATTTCTAAATATCCTTAAGGATCTAGGTCAAAGGTCATTCTTGATCTTGCCTCTCTCACCCACAGAGAGTCAGCAGCAGTGACCCTCACCACATTGCCTTCTGAGCTCCTACTGGACAGACTCCATCCCAACCCCATGTACCAGAGGATGCCACTCCTTCTGAATCCCAAGTTGCTCAGCCTGGAGTATCCCAGAAATAACATTGAATATGTCAGAGACATTGGAGAGGGAGCATTCGGAAGGGTCTTTCAAGCAAGGTAAAATTAAACATGGGGGGCAAGGAGGAATCTCTGTTGAAATTCACTATCCTTGACAAATTGCTAGATCATTATACTGATCTGCTGTGTATAAAACTGTTATCAAGTTACTTATTTCTTTATATCATTTGTTTGTATTGAATGCTGTTACGATAAATCTTTTTGTCAAAAGCTGCTGCGCCCCACCACCATGTGTGCGCTCTGCGCCAGCCGCCTGCCCGAGTTAGGCACAAATAAATACATAGAAACTTGTATTAGGTTTAAAGCTGTTTGGCCAATGACTAGGATTCCTCATCTGTTAGCTCAGTCTTAACTATCATAAATCTATATATGTTATAAGACTTATCTTATCAGATGCCTTATTGGCGTCCCCCCTTGTCGGTGGATCACATCCTGCCATTGGAGGAGGAAGGGAAAAAAGGGGCCCTTCCTGTTTCTCCTTAAATATGAGTCTCCTTGCTATGTCACTTCTTGTCTGGATCAGCACTTCTCTACTACATTTCCCAGAATCCTCTTTGACTCCTAGTTCCGTCTAACTTGCTATCTCATTGGCCAAACAGTATTTTATTTAACAATCAATAAGATAAACATACACAGTAATACATTCCCCATCAGAATGCTATTTTTGAATATTTATTTTTTTATTTTACATGGGTTGATGTTTTGCCTGCATGTATATATTGTACTATGTAGGTGCAATGCCCTCAGAGGTCAGAGGAGGGCATTGGATCCTCTGGAACTGGAGTTACAGATGAAGGTGAGCCACTGTGTGGTTCCTCAAATCAGTCAGTGCTCTGAGACATCTCTCTGACACCACATGCTTTATTGTAAATCTTAATACTGCCCTCCCCCCTTTTTTTTTACTAAAAATAGTATACCTAGAAAGAATGTAATGTGCTGTATTTAAATTTGTAATTTACAGGGGAAATACAATGAGCAGTTTACAAGAAGTTACTAGTAATTCAACCATATTTCCTTTCTAGAAAATAATTTTCTATACATTTTAGTCATAATTTCTTACATTGCTTTAGTAGTAATTCTTATTTACTACTTCCTTTTCTTCTTTCTATTGTTCTCTGCTTCATTTAACGTTTCCTTTGAATTAGTGTTTAAAACTCAGAATTTGACTTCTGTAGACATTAAATAGACATCCATGGAGTAACAAAACAGAAAGGAAAATGTAAATATTCTAAAATCACTGAGTTCAAGAAAGAGGTGTATATTACCGTCAATCATAGCTCATTTCTCGACTTTGTGTGAAATGGAATAAAATACCCATTCTGTGTGGACGCAGCTCTACAGATACAAAGTGGGCAACAAGATATGCAGTTGGATTTAATCACCAGTGACAGTCTTGAACTTAAGCAAGCATAGCCCTGCTTCCACTTAAAGTAGCCTTGATATTGGGGTTACATTTAAAATGGAAAGTCTCACACACTTACTGCGAGATTGACAAAATGCAATTTTAGTCTATGGGGGGAACATAAAAGCAGTCAGCCCTAGTCTCAGCCCTCAAAAAATTTAGATTCAGGCTAATCAGTAGGGGATTATAATTTAAATGTTAGGACTCCTATCTATCTATCTATCTATCTATCTATCTATCTATCTATCTATCTATCTATCTCTGTGTGTGTGTGTGTATCTTCTAGTTGGTAAACAATGCATTGTCAAACATAATCTATATTGAAAATAACTAGTGGATTTCCTAATTGGCATACAGAAGTCTAAGCATGACTTACTGTGTCATCTTCCTTCAGTTTGTGGCTCTGAAAAGGCTGCATAAGCCTGGTGATGGGCTATATAAATGTGAGTAAATACAATCAAGGGATATAAACATCCCCGTCTTTGGTTTATCTCTCAGGGCTCCAGGCTTACTTCCTTACGAACCCTTCACTATGGTGGCTGTGAAGATGCTCAAGGAGGAGGCCTCGGCAGACATGCAAGCTGACTTTCAGAGGGAAGCAGCCCTCATGGCAGAGTTTGACAACCCCAACATCGTGAAGCTCTTAGGTATGGAAATGCAACTGCAGAAAAATTGTTCATCGGCAAAGAGGTTTCCTAAGCTTTTCTTCCTTCATACTTCACTTATTTATTCTTTGGTCTCTCTCCCTGGTATGTGGGATATGTCTCTCTCTCTTCCTTTCCCAGTTTAGCTGCTTCATCTACTTCCTGACACACCTTCTACCCCAGCTTTCAGCACACTCTGCTTCCTTTAATTCCATCACTTCTGACTGTCTTGGTCATTGCTGCCTCTTTTCTGGTTAGAAATTTTTTCAAGTGTCTCCACATGAAGAAAATTTCCTTGACAATAATTCACCATCACAAAATTATTTATTAGTTCACCATCATAAGGTCTAAAAATATGAATATCTCATTTGTCCATTTTATCTTTTCTTAAATCAGAACATTACGATTTAAATCATATTTTTGTTCATTGTTGTGTCCCCATTTCATCACAGATCCATAAATTTAACAAGTATTCACTGACTAGTTTATATAATTACATAGAAATAAATAAACATGTTAACATTGTCTGGCTTTGTGAAGCTTACGTTCTTTTCAGGAGCCAGCAGGAGTAAACATGTGTAAATGTGGCCTATATGCCTCTGACTTGTTTTAAAACTCAAAGTCAAGGAAGACTGTTTGGAATATGAGATACTATCTTTGAAGACTTCAGTGGACATATGACATTTGTGTAAGAGAATGGCAGAGTGGATAGACTGGAGAATGAGACACTCCTGCACAGGCCCCATGGAAAACTTATCTAGTCCTTAGAGAACACCAGACTGGGCTGGGAAGAGGGTGCTCTGTGCATGGCACCCACTGCACTAACATGAGGGCCTGCCTTTGGATATCCTGCACTCACGTAAAGCCTGGGTATGGTGACACATGTTTGTAAGTCCCAACACTGGGGAAGTAGAGACAAGAAGATCTCTGGGACTTGAAGCCAACCTTCATAACAGGATTGGTGAGCTCCAGGATCAGTGAGAGATTCTGTCTCAAGAAATTAAAGTGGGGAGCAAGTAAGCAATTGACATTGGTGTCTATACTCATACACATACATGTGCAGACATATCTATACACACATATACTCTTACACACAAACATAAACTTGTGTATACACACACACACACACACTCAGAGAGAGAGAGACAGACAGACAGAGACAGAGACAGAGACAGAGACAGAGACAGAGACAGAATAAAAAGTGATGGGGATGGTTTGAGAGAGTTATGTAAGACTATATCCCATGGTAAGTGCAGTGGGGTAGTTGGGAGATCATGCAAGGCCTTCACACAAAGAACTAAAGAATACTGAGAGTGGGAGAAATAGTCTTCCTCAGGGAAGAGCTCACCAACTCTTATCCAATATCAAATGGTCAGCCTTGACAATATACATACAAATAACATCATACAGACTGACCAGGCATTACATTATTTAGCCCTATGTATGGTGTGTGTGTGTGTGTGTGTGTGTGTGTGTGTGTGTGTGTGTGTGTGTGTGTGTGTAAAATAACAATTAGTGAAAAAGAGGCTGTGAATTTGAAATGAATAAATTTGAAAGTAAAGAAGAGGAAATGATGTAACTATAGTAGAATCTCAAGAATTAAAGAAAAAAACCCTGACTTACTGTAAGTAAAATGGGAATCAAATGGAAAGTCTGAGCCAAAAAGTGCCAGGCCATGGCATGACATGATCCACATTTTCCCCAGGATGTCTCTGACTGATTTGCTAAGCAGAGTTGAAGGGAAGGCAATGAAAACAAGGAGACAGTGAATGGGGTCTTTCAGTACACAGAAAAAGAAGATGTTGGCATGGGTCAGGAGAAATGGTGAGGTAATGAGAAGAAGGGACTGGGGTCTGTGTGCAATTCAAAGGCAGAGCCAAATAATCCCTTGATAGAGCAAATGTGAATTGTGCAACAAGGAAGACAGACAAGGAGAAGACCACACATTTTATTTAGGTTTTGTTGAATTCTGGAGTGAGGATATCAATAAGACATTCATTTAAGTGTTATGAGCTTGAACCATCTGGAAGTGCAGAGAATACATTAGGAAGGCCAGATCCCTCCTACTATATTGGTTTAAACTTCCTATTCAGCACTGATCAGGCTCAGAAAACAGCAATAGAGCTTAAAAAGAGGTACTAAAAAGAGAAAGATAGCTATTTTGCTTCTTAAATTTTGTGTAACTTGAAAGCCTTTGACAATGATCCACAATGAGAACCTGAGGGAGACTTTTTTTGCTGCAAAGGAATTTGAAGTGTTCCTTAAATTAGACTGTATTCATATGTGTGTCTGCAATTTTACAGCATTCCCTGTTCCTGGTGTTGATTCTGACTCAAGCCAGGTACAATGCACTGACTTGTGGTTACTGGCAAGTGTGTTTCTTCATCATCAATAAGTTTCTCTTAAATTTATTACCCAACAAGTACTAACATACATACTGCCTATAGTAATTGGAGGTAGAAGAAGAAGGATCAAGAGTTCAATGTCACAGTTAGCTCAAAGTGTGTCTGAGGACAGTCATTAGACTATGTTACACACACACACACACACAAAAAAAACACACACACACACACACACACACACACACATTTTTTCCTTGAGAGGAAAATGTTTTCTTGAGCTTCCTAATGTAAGAATTCTTTCCAAACCAATTTAACTAACATAGCAACAGTAAAGCTACTTGATGATACAGGTAAATGATTGTTGACAAAGACCCAAAGAAGATCGTGTAGGAGGGACAGCAGAATGTGACCAACATTTGATTTCCTCTTTAATCTATACACTGATGGGGGAAGTGCTTCTGTGTCTGTGTTTGTCTTACTGGATGATAAATAAAGTTCTGTTTGGCCAATGAGACAGCAAGTTAGACAGGACTAGGAGTCAAAGAGGATTCTGGGAAATGTAGCAGAGAAGTGGTGATCCAGGCAGGAAGTGACATAGCAAGGAAACTCATATTTAAGCAAGGTGAAACAGCAAGTGTCCCTTTTTCCCCTCTACTCTTCCTCTAGCGGCACAATGTGATCTACCGGCAAGGAGGGACACCAATGGAAGGTGTCTGATAAGATAAGTCTTATAAAATATATAGATTTATGATAATTAAGACTTAGCTAACAGATGAGAATCCTAGTCATTGACCCAAGCAGCATTTGTACCTAATATAAGTCTGTGTATTATTTTGTCCTTCCACGCCAAGGGCAGAACTCAGGCGGCTGGCGGAGACTGCCCACATGGCGGTAAGGCTCGGGTGGCTTTGGCAGAAAGATTTATTGTAACAATACACTGTCAGCTAAAATCCTTCGAATTACAACTATAATTAGAAAAGGCCCTCATTTTTCTTCTTTCTTTCAAACTGAAACTTCTAATTTTTCCCTGAAAAAAATAAATCTGACAATCTAGTTTTTATTGTGATGTGAGATTATGCTCATCAGATTTAATGGTACGAGTTTATACATTAATTTCTCGAATATAGTAAGATGCTAAGGTTTTTCAAGTGTCTTCCTGACACTGTATGAACATTACTGTATAGAATGAACACCAATGATAAAAATCTAAATTTCAAACTATTTTACTACAGCCACCTAAAAAGTTCCTCTAAGAATCTTGGGGTCTTTTTTATTGTTCTTCCTAAATGTGGTAGATATTTCTTGTTCAGAAAACTAAACAGAACAATTACATCACACATTCCTGAATCCGATTGCCATATGTTACTGTGCACCTTCTCTCCAGACACCTGGTCAGTCTGAGAGATTTGAAGAAACAGGGCATAATCTTTCCGGCCCAAGAAATAGTGTTACATCACTAATACAATGGATGTGTATGAAGTAAGGTGGTAGGTTTTGTCCTGCCTGGTCCTGCAGCTGTTCAGTCCCAAACAAACACACAGAGGCATATATTAATTATAAACTATGTGGTGTATTGCTCAGGCTTATAACTAACAAGCTCTTACAACTTAAATTAATCCATAATTTTTTTGGCCTTTTTTAAATCATTTTTATTTGAATTACAAATAAGATTGAATTACATGACAATCCCAGTTCCCTTCTCCCTCCCTTCTCCCCTTCCACCCCTCCCCCCAACTAAAACCTTACCTATCACATATCCTTTCTTCTAATCTATACCTAACTCAACCTTTCTGCTCCCTCATGACCTCTGCATCCTTCCTCTTCTTCCCTTCTCAATCTGGTAGCTCCCTCCCCCCCCTTCCCATGATCTCAATTTGCTCAGGGGATCGTGACCCTTTCCCCTTCTCCAGGGGACAAAGTTTGACTCTTTTAGGGTCCTCCTTGTTTATTAGTTTCTCTGGCAGTATGGACTGTAAGCTAGTAATCCCTTACTCTATGTCTAAAATACACATATGAGTGAGTACATATACCATGTTTGTCTTTTTGTGATTGGGTTACCTCGCTCAGAATGGTTTCTTCAAGTTCCATCCATTTTCCTGCAAATTTCAAGATTCCATTGTTTTTTTTTCTGCTGAGTAGTACTCCATTGCGCAAATGTACCACATTTTCTCTATCCATTCTTCGGTTGAGGGGCATCTAGGCTGCTTCCAGTTTCTGGCTATTACAAATAGTGCTGCTATGAACATCATTGAACAGATGTCCTTGTTGAATGAATGTGCTTCTTTTAGCCCAAAATTCTTATCTATGTTTAGCCACGAGATTTTGCACCTTTTCTCATTAAGGCATTCTCATCTTGCTTCCTCTGCATCTGGATGCATCTCTGCCTTCCTCTTCCCATAATTCTCCTAGTCTGGTAGCCCCACCTATACTTCCTACGTGGCTACTAGTCAATCATTGTTTTACTAAACTATTAAGAGTGACAAATCTTCACAGTGAACAAGAACATTATCCCACAGTAGGTACTATGTGGAAAGAAAAGATAATAGAAGGAAATTTTAAGAATCAAGGGGTCAGGAATTGAGACATCCTAGAAAGAGAAGAAATAGATCAAATCTTACCAGATAACATGTTTAAGCAAAGAAGTGGGGCTCACAGTATGACTAATGTTGTCCCTTAAAAGCAGGACCTCATCTTTTCTGTCTGGTCCTTTGATTTTGGAGTGCTCTTTCCTTGTGGAAAGACTCAGCTTAACCAAGGTATTATTTTGATTGCAGGCGTGTGTGCGGTAGGAAAGCCTATGTGTCTGCTCTTTGAGTACATGGCTTATGGTGACCTCAATGAGTTCCTCCGTAGCATGTCCCCTCACACTGTATGCAGCCTCAGCCATAGTGACCTGTCCACGAAGGCTCGGATGTCCAGCCCCGGTCCTCCACCACTGTCCTGTGCAGAACAGCTCTGCATTGCCAGGCAAGTGGCAGCTGGTATGGCCTACCTCTCCGAGCGCAAGTTTGTCCACCGGGACTTAGCCACCAGGAACTGCCTGGTCGGGGAGAACATGGTGGTGAAAATTGCAGACTTTGGCCTCTCCAGGAACATCTACTCTGCAGACTACTACAAAGCTAATGAAAACGATGCCATCCCTATCCGTTGGATGCCACCCGAGTCCATCTTCTACAACCGCTACACCACGGAATCAGATGTGTGGGCCTATGGTGTGGTCCTCTGGGAGATCTTCTCCTATGGCCTGCAGCCCTACTATGGGATGGCCCATGAGGAGGTCATTTACTATGTGAGAGATGGCAACATCCTCTCCTGCCCCGAGAACTGCCCCTTGGAACTGTACAACCTCATGCGCCTGTGTTGGAGCAAGCTGCCAGCAGACAGACCCAGCTTCTGCAGTATCCACCGGATCCTGCAGCGCATGTGCGAGAGAGCAGAGGGAACAGTTGGGGTCTAGGGTTGACTGTGCTCAAACAACACCCAGTAGGCTCTTTTCAGACTGTGAGCTGGAGGAACTCTTCAGCAGAAGCCAGATAGCACCAGAGAGGGAAGAGTTTAACATAGAAATCATGAGCCAGTTGCTTGTTTGCCACAAGAAACAGATCGTGAAAAACCCACAGGGTAGAAGGTTCTCATTGAAATGGTTTGTTGGAAACACAAGCTAGGAAACGTAAGAGGACGGTAAGTAGCTCCCTCCCAGGGTCAGTTCCTAATACATACTATAATGAGAATGCCCTGGTTCCGTTCCTATATCACCCTTCAGAGCGACACTGCTGTGCTTGCTTAAATCCATAGCTAGATGTGCAGTTTCATTTTTGATGGAAGACGTTCTGTCCATTGCAATGACAATGAGTCTCTGTACGCATTTAGGTAAGGACAGAAAACTAAAGTCGGGAAAGCACTCTTTGACCACTCAAGACACACTATAGATCCTTTCTGTTGCTTTACTTGTTTCTCGTGTTGAATGTGCAATCACATATTTGCATTCTAGAGTTGTACATCTATTTCACTGATGGGTTTTTAAGGGATAAAAAGTGGAAACTGACAAGCTCTATACTGACCACACATCCTGGCTTCTTCTCTGCCTGTTCTCCAACAGAAGCCCTTCCTCGGAGTGTGCTCATCATGGAGGTGTTCACCTCACTCATCTGGTTTTTATGCAATTTTTTTCATAATTTACTAGTCCACCTGTTTTTTAGGGGGAACTATAGTGGCACATTTTCCTTAAAATAACATAGGCCACAGATACATTTTTCATCTCTGTCAAGTATGATCTCTTTCTTCTCTACATGCTCTTGAATTTGCCATACAGTAATTATGTTGCCACAGGCCACTAAATATCATAAAACTTGAGGTATAATGTCAGATATTGCAAGATGCTTTGTGGTCCAGAGCTATTTCACAGGAATGTTTTTGTGCATTCTGACGTGTTATCTTTTTAGAAGGCATTTTGATTGATTGGTCCTATGATTAGCAGAGCACTATTTTGTAACTTCTGCCACCATGGATCAAACCATCTTGTTACTTAATATGATTTTTTTAACTTCCTGGACTCAGGACCTTCACGTGTGGGGGTGATTTTTCATCTGTATGTTGTTTCAAAGCCTACACAATATGCCTTGTTATTGTCTCCCTAAGTGTTTTCAATGATTAGAAAGAAAGCCTATATTAGTATTATCAATTTAAACTGATCTTAACATCCAATGGATGGCATATTTGTCTCAGATAAGTTTTAAGTTTTGAGATAAAACCACTAGGTTATTTCCTTGGTAGCTGGTTAGAATGTGATGTGGTGTAGGAACATGTCCAGTACAGCAATTAAAAGGGGGAGATATGTGATCACGTACAGGATGGTTTCAGTAAGTCACCAGCAAGTCTACATAAGTGTCCAGATACCAATCACACCAAAAGTTTGCACATGATGCCAAAACATGTTCTCTGGAATTAGGATAGAGCAGAAAAAGAAAACTCCCCATCACTTCGTAGTTTATTGTGAATCTGTTACATGTCATTGTTATTCTAAAAACTAATGTAACTTCTCAATATCGACTTTATGGATATCCCATGATTTAATCAATCTTAGATTTTTGAACATGTAAGGTTCTCCTGATTTTTATCACCTACTTCTGTACACATCCCTCAATATCTCTTAGTGGAAATTCTAGGAGAGAGATATATGGACAATCTTGGCTTTTGCTATGGGGCCTGGAGAGAAGTCTCAGCAGTTAAGAGCATATACTGCTCTCACAAAGACTGGAATTTAGTTTTCAGAAGTCTCCTTGCAACCACCTGTAATTCCAGGTCCCAGGTGGTTCTAAAGTCTCCGGCCTCTGAGGACACCTGCACTCATGTACACATACCCACACACAGATACCCACAATATACACAATTAAAATAATAATAAAAATAAAAATATATTGTCATAGTCTCTAGAAATGTTGTTATCATAGCTGCATTGCACGAGATAACTCATAACACTAAGTACTTGCTATGATAGAAAATTAATACTCTTATTAATTTTGTGTGGGGGGGAACACAGTGTCATGGTGCACATGGAGAGATCAGAGGACAACCTCTAGTGTCAGCCCTCATCTCCTACCTTGTTGGAGACACGGTCTTTTATTGTTTGCCACTGGCCTGAGAGCTTGTGGGGATTCTCCTGTTTCCACTTCCATTGTACTGTAGAAGCTTGGAGATTAGAGCCTGAATCCTAAAGGTCACAAATTCCAAGCCAGATTCGACTACATGCTTAACAAAACTCTGTCTCAGAAAGCAAAAGTGAGAGTTGAAATCTTCTTTTTCCTACATCATTTATAGTTTTATTTTAGTAATTGCCTGCACTCTATTTTCTATTGTGTTCATTTTAGAATTGTAATGTAAGGTTTATTTTATAAAAAGCATATTATGCTTCTGTTATACTTTATATGAAGAGAAAATAGATGTATATTTTACCTTAAAGTTTTCTTCTTTATAAAAGTGTTTATTTCTTATGAAAAGGAAAAATAACAAGCAACATATACTACTAACATATACTTCACAATAACAACAAACCATTGTAAGAATGAAGAAACACCAGCTGTTGCTTATTAATTTTAATATCACAAAAATATTCTTCCACTATTTACCAATAAATAGATAGGGAGATAGGTAGAAGATAGAAGATAGATACATAGAAAGATGATAGATAGATAGATAGATAGATAGATAGATAGATAGATACATACATACATACATACATACATACATACATGAATACATGGATGGATGGATGGATGGTAGATAGATGATAGATAATTTAAAGCAAAACAGACAGAATGATACTGTTTAACAGATTTGAGCTGTGTTCTTATCATCTAATGTGCTCTAACATATTCTGTATCAAAAATATTCATGTACAGCATCAGTTGTAATGATTGCATATATGAATTTTTCATAGTTTCATAGTGTAATAGTTCATTGTTGGAATTAGACTTATATCTATTTTCATAATAAAATATAATCTTTCATAATATTGTTGCCGGATATTGTGAACATTATTTTTCTTAAGTAATTTCTTTAGAAATCACTACTAGAAGTGGAATTTATAGATTAAAGGGCACTTGTACTTTTAATGATTTTGAACATATTGACAACTTCATTTCTTAATTTGCCAATGCACATATCTTCCAGACAAATGACAGAGCGCATTTCTGCATTTCTTTCAGCCTTACCAATTCTAAATACAGTAGCATTGTGAACATTACCAATATAGTATTTAGAATTTTTCATTTTGCAGCTTGCACTTACAGTTATTTAAATACTGATTATTTTAAATATTTCTCATTGTTTTGAGGACAGTTGATTTGGGATTTGTGTGATACTAATATTTTTCTGTTGAGTATATCTCTTTTTCATTGTTTCATAAAAGCACTTTAAATATTAAAGCATTAAATTTTGGCATACACCTTTGAACCACTGCTATCAAGTCAAAAAATATACAGTAGATTTTCTTGTGTCTTAGTTATAAGGTTTTATTCATTGAAAAATGATGCTGAATTTCAACAAATTCAAATGACTATTTTCCCTAGTTGATATGTTAATAATGTACAACCATGTAAATTGACTTCCTAATATTGAAACAACCTTGTATTCTGAAAATAAACTCTTTTTGAATGTCAATCTTATATTTAACTTCTGATCTGTTAAGACTTTGCACCAGCATTACTAAGTTGAAAATTCATCATTTTCTTCTCTATTAGTTTTATCTACAGGGTTTCATAAGCTTAAGAGATTTTTTAAATGGTATTGGCTAATACTGTGGTTTGGCTGTGGTTAGGATGTGTCCCAAAGGATCATTTTATGGAAGCTTGGTCCCCGGGTGACATTGCTGAGAAGTATCGGAACTTTTACAAGACCAGGAGCACAGTGGTCTGATTGTATGTGACTAAGGCATTGCTGCATCACCCTCAGAAGATATTAGTGCTGGTGTCTTAGAGTGAGTTAATCCTCATAAGAGTGGGTTGTTATAAAGCAAGATCACCTCTTCTACATGTGCCTTACTGTGTGTTCTAGTTTCCTCTGTATTTCTTGGACATGTTCTAATAGTCATCAACCTACTACTATACTGTTTGGACCCTCCAGACACCAGAATTGTAAGCCAAATAAAAGATTCAGACCCAGGCACTTGGTTATAGCAAAAGTGACTAGAATAATATGTAAGACCTTAGTGGGCCCCTAGACCTTAACACAGCTGTACAACTCAGCACAGAGACAACCCCACCTGCCAAAACTAAAGCAAAGACCTAATCCATCAAAGTCTGGGAAAAAAATCTCTAAATGTACTAACTTTGCTTTTTAGCTTCTGTAGTTCTGCTTCTGGCTAACTGTTCTTATTAACTGAAGTAGGTAAACCCAGAATATGGTTGGGGATTTTTGTGATTAAAAAAAAAAATCTCATCCTACCAGGCTGTGGTAACACACACCTTTAATCCCAGCACTTCAGAGGCAGAGGCAGAGGCAGAGGCAGGTGGATCTCTGAGTTCTTGACCAGCCTGGTCTACAAGAGCTAGTTCCAGGACAGCCTCCAAAGCCACAGAGAAACCCTGAGTCAAAAAGCTGAAAAAAAAATCTCACCCTAAGAAAGGCTTGGATTCTGAATGCCCAGTGTAGTTGCTGGCTGGCTTATAAAAACTTTCTATTGGTTTAAACCATGTCTGGGTAGTCTTTTCTGGTGGATATCCTACAACAATGAGAATATTTTAAACTATTTGTTTATAGAGGTTTAGAGAGGTCAAGAAACTCTTCATCCGGAGACAGATGAATAAAACCCAAGTCCCTTCTTGCTGTCTACCTCTAATTCCAGCTTCTGCACTGAAAATTTTACCATTATTAGTCTTAGCCTTTGTGGTACTGGGCCCTGCAATTATAACATGTTTATTTCTCTCTTCTAAATTGTTCAGTTTAAGAAGGCATTTGTATCTCCTCTTGTGATGACTGGTTTTGGTTGTCAACTTGACTATATATGGAATTAATAAAACCACCAAATGAGGCACACCTATGAGGGATATTGGTGAATTTGAAGAAAGATCAACGTCTAACCTGGATCTATGAGGTATGAAGATACACCATTAATTCATATCTTTTGAAGTGGAAAGACCAGCCTCTAAACTGGACCACACCTCTTCTGGAAGCCTACATAAAGACATGGAAGAAGAAAGTTTTGGTCTTTGCCTGCTTGCTCTCACCTTGCTATCAATATATATATATATATATATATAATATATATATATATATATATATGAGACATCCAGCCTTGTAGTCTGAACAACTACTGGAATCCTGGACCATCCAATGTTGGATTAGCTCGACCACAGTGTAAGTCTTTCCAAGTCATTCCAATAAATCATCTTTCCATATTCATTTTGTAAGTTCTGTTACTCTAGAGAACCCTTACTAATACACCCCTATTAATGAGAAGGAGAGAAGATGAGGAGTGAGGAGGACAGGAGGAAGCAGGAAGGTTGAGTTGGGGGAAGAATAGAAGAGAGCAAGATAAGAGATACCATAATAGAAGGAGACATTATAGGTTTAAAGAGAATTCAGGCACTAAGGAAATGTCTGAAGATCTACAAGGATGACACCAACTAATCATCTAAGCAACAGAGGAGAGGCTAATTTAAATGCCTTCCCCTAAATAATGAGATTGAAGAGTAACATATCCCATCCTATAACCTTCATCCAGCAGCTGGTGAAAGTAGAAGCAGATACCCACAGCTAAACACTGAACTGATCTGTAATCTAATTGCAGAGAAGGAGGAGTGATGAGCAAAGTGGTTCAGACCAGGCTGGTAAAACCCACAGAAAAAGCTGACCTGAACAAGGGAGAGCTCTTGGTCCCCAGACTGATAGCTGGGAAACCAGCATGGTACTGCTCCAGACCCCCACAAACATGGGTGTCAGTGAGGAGACCTCAGAAATCTATGGGGACCCTTGTAGTAGATCAGTACTTATCCCTAACATAGGATTGGACTTTGGGAGCCCATTCCATTTAGAGGGATACTCCCTGAGCCTAGACACACAGGATGGGCCCACTCCCTATCCCAGAGGATATGACAGACTCAGAAGACCCCAATGGAAGGCCTGGGGAGCAGAAAGGGTATGGGATAGGTAGAATGTTAGTATGGTATAGGTAGGATGTTAGGGTATGTTAGTTAGGATGTTAGGGGCAGAGGAGAGGGAGAGAGAATAGGAATTGACATGTAAAACAATCATGTTTCTAATTCAAATAAAAAATTCAAAAAATAAAATAAATAATAAGTAAATAAAATAAAGATGAGCAGTTTAGAGTACTTTTACTAAAATCGATCCTCATCCTGAGACATAATAGCTAGCTTCTTAGTCACGTTTATTGTAACTTTCACAAATACAAAGAAAGGTTACCCAATGTTTCCCAATTAAGTACAATAAAATTAGAGTTTCACATTACCCCTGTCACTTCCCCCTCTGCTGGCAACATCAGTTTTGTATTTGTATGCTGTCAGGATTTGTGTCATTTGCATTTCATTATTTAGCTCATTTAGTTGTGGGTAGTTTGCCTATTGATTGGTCCTAAACATGGTAAAAACAAAAACTAGCTAATCATAATTAAGTGATCATGTAAATATTTATGCATTGGCAAACATCTAATGGTGCTTCATCATTTTAAGTTGAAAATAGATTTTAATTCTTTGTATTGTCTATGGGTGAAATAGCACTTAAAACATCATAGAAGCATCCCATTATCTTCTCTTTCTCACTTCTTTTTTTTCCTCCTCTTTCTTCAGCCTCCTTTCTTTCCTGCTTTTGTTTTTCACAAATGTCTAGTGATATTTTTTAAATTTACTATCCATAATTACAAATTTAGCATCACTCTGATTAGTAGTGTTAGCAGAAGTGGGTTTCTTTTGCAGTTCTCTTGCTGTATTTATACAGCAGGAGAGTCTAGATGAGCTAAGTCAGAACCCTCAAAATAGCCCAAATAAGGGAAATGTTCACTCTGGGTACATTAAACATTGGTACGTTTCCTTCTGGAGGAGAAGATTATTATTGGTTCATTGTTTCTTGTAGATGGAAATTTCTTTCCCTCCAGGTACCACAGCCCTTTAATCCCAAATAAATACACAGAGGCCTCTATTAACTATAAACTATTCAGCCAATAGCTCAGGCTTCTTATTAGCTAGCTCCCTCTTAATTATTAACACATTTCTATTAATCTAAGTATTTCCACATGGTCTTGGCTTACTGGAGAATGTCCAACGTCCTATTTTCCTATATGGCGTCTCTCTGGCCACTTTTCGCTTTGTCCTCTCCCCAGAATTCTCCTTGTCTAGTAGCCCTGCCTATACTTCCTGCCTAGCTAATGGCCAATCAGTGTTTTATTCATCAACCAATAAGAGAAACATATATTAACAGCATACAGGAACCCCCCATTAGTTTCTGCTCCCCTGGAGTTGTCTTTTCTCTCTATACTCTATGAAACTGGCCTCCTCTACACACACACACACACACACACCACACACACACACACACACACACACACACACACACACACACCTATGTTCAACATCTCTCCTCAGGACCCTTGTCAGTTAAATCCTCCAATCTATTCCAATCTATCCACAGAGCAGGTCATGGTATCCTAGTAGCAATGAAGTTCCTGGATCTTTCTGCATAACCTTCTAGTCGGTCATCCTGATTGACAACCTTTGCTGTCCACATCCTCTTCTCAGAGCTTAGAGCGTCTATCCACGTGAAGTCACTTCTTACCTCCATTGACACCCAACTTGTATGCACTACAAGCAGAAAATTGTCCAATATTTCTTATGCCCCATGTTATCTACTGGTAAGGGCATTAAAATATTTCCCACTTCCCAAAATATTGTCAGAGGCTAGGTGGTGGTGGCACACGCCTTTAATCCCAGCACTTGGGAGGCAGAGGCAGATGGGTCTCAGTGAGTTTGATGCCAGCCTAGTCTACAAAGTGAGTTCCCAGACAGCCAGAAATCCCTGTCTTGAAGAAACACACACACACACACACACACACACACACACACACACACACACACACACACACACACACACACACACACACACACAAAATTATCAGTAAATCCCAAAATCTTGCCAACAGGATAGCATTTAAATAGCTTGCAGACAGTCAATGGGTTGATTCTTATTTATATGTATTTTCTATCATACCAGTGAAATGCTGATATAAAAGAATCAGTCCACATCTTGGTCAAGAAAGCTCTCTGGGGCAGTGGAAACAGCTTAGGGATTACCTGCTCACACTTCTTTAGAGCCTTTCTTCTTTCTCTTAGCCTTCATAGCTGTATTATTTCAGGCTGCTTGCTTTTTTACTTACTTCATATACACAGTCACCAAAATATGGGTACTTATAAAGTTTTTCTTTGGCCTAGATCACCATATAAACCATGTACTACTTATATGGCTTTTGGTATTGAGTCATTACACATTGAGACAGCCAAAACCTATGTTGATAGGGAAAAAATTCACAGGTGTAGAAGTCTGAGTTTTAAGAAATGACCCAAATTCCCGAATTGGAACATTTATAAAACCACTCCAAAGCTCATGGAACATCCTGGAAGAAGGCCTGGAAAGAATGCAAAAGCCAGAGGAAGGAGTGGAGAGTTGTGGAACACTGTCTTCCAGGCATGACGCAGCCATTGTATTCTGGATCTCTCAGGAGCTGTTGTGTTACAAATCTGAAGGGAAAGGTTTCCTGACTGTCAGGAGCCAGGCTATACCTACAGCTGTGAAGGGAAGGTGTCCTGGATGCCTTCAGCTGTGTGAAGGGAAAGATATCCTGACTGCTGGGAGCCAGGATGCATGCACCTATAGTTGTGTTCAGGTAGGGGATGGTTTCCCTAGAGGAATGTAGCACTCCTGCTCCCGAGAGCCCTTACAGCTCAGCTCTGCTCCACTCTTCTAAGAGTTTCCCAGCAGAGATTTCCATTGCTGCTCTTCTCTGGTGAAAGTTGTTACTTCTCTGCTCCACTCAACTAGGGAGTTTCCTAGGAGAGATTCTGCCCCACTCAACTCTAGGAAAAGAAGGTCTTCAACCAAAACTCATTCAAGAGAGTCATTGGGAGGGAGGAATCCAGGAGAGTGTCTGCCTCTGCCCGGGTGGGAAAAGGTAGCTCCTAACTGAACAGTCACAGGGCTTGTATAGGGCTTCCTAGGGGCAAAGTTTTTCCATAGTGAAGATTTTCAGGGTGGGAATTGGTCAGATTTCAATCCCTGAGTTTGGACACACTCAGATATTGGCTTGATTTTGTGGTCAGGGATTGGTTGGTTTTCCTGCTCAGGGATTGGTTGGTTATCTGTGCCGAGTTGGTCAGGGGCAGAGTGTGTTTCTTTAGCTCTGGTTTCAGGGTCAGGGTGTGTTTCTTTCACTGGCTCTGGTTTCAGGGCCAAAGTGTGTTTCTTTGCCTGTACCTTTTACTCTGCAGATGTGATTCTTTGCACAACACCTGTCCAGAGTTTAGACCAGTTTACAGCTCATCATGGATGGAAGAGATGCTCATGAGTATCCACCTATCTCTGAGGACCTATAGGCAGATAACAGTTGCAGGTGGAAGGGTATTTTCTGATGTGGAATGCCCGTCTGTATGCTGTGAATATGTTTTATTACCATTGGTTAATAAAGAAGCTGATTTAGTCAATGGCCATGCAGAATAGAGCCAGGCAGAAAATCCAAACAGAGATAAGGAGAGAAAGAAGGCAGAATCAGGGAGATGCCATGGAGTCACAAGAGAAGCAAAATGTGAGGTAACAAGTCATGAGACTCATAGTAAAATATAGAATAATAGAAATGAGTTAATTCAATTGTGAGAGCTCATTAGTAATATGCCTGACCCATTGACCAAACAATTATAATTAATATTTAAGCCTCTGAGTGTTTATTCAGGAACTGTCGAGAGGGAGGGAAACCTCCATTTATATATGGCACCCAATGTGGGGCATGAATCCATGGCCCTGAGACTAAGAGTCTCATGCTCTACCATCTGATAACCCCACACACACACTCACACACTAGTGAGTTATCCATACTCTTATAAATAACCAGGCTTCTTCAAGGAACTCTGATGAAATTCATTTGTGTACATATACACAGGCATACATAACCCATGAAAGCAGAATGAGGACTAGTAAAATGAAGGGGATCATGGGGAATTAGAAGGACAAGAAAGGGTATATGGGAATTAATATGATCAAACTTTATGAGAAGACTAGTATCCGTTATACCACTGTCAAAATAAAAAGGTGCTTGTGTGTTCAGATGTTCTCTTGGCCTTCTAAAGGTATATCATAGAAAAGATAATTCTATCTGAATATGATGCACAATGAAGAGAATTGTCCAATCACTTCTAAACCTTTGCATGCCTTCCTTATTGATCTCCTCTTTATTTAAAAAATGTTTATTCAACAAAGATAGTTTTTCTATCAATGGCATCACCACACCTGTGATTAGCAGCTGCTTGTTACTACCCTTCTTCAGGGCCTCCTGGGAAGTATATACTACATTTAGAATTTTGCTCCTAAGAAGAGGTACCATGTTTACTAACTAAAGTTAAGTTAGACACCTGTCACCCACAGAAAAGACCATGCTTTGATATACACTGTCACTTTCTGGGTGTTCTCTTTATTCTTTAGAGTAGTGACTGAAATGACCAGTGTCATCATGATGCTGCTTCCCATGTTTGTGTCTAGTGATGTTGTCAATATGGCAGTCACCACAAAGCTCTTTCTTGTCTCAGATGATGTTAAAGTTAACACTACTTTTCTATAGATTTTTGTTTGTTTGTTTTAGTGATTGGAATTGCATTGAAGAATCTTAGAAAATAGATTGAGTACTTTGTATTTGTTTTGTCTTCATTGGCTCCACTCACCTGCCTCAGAGACTATTTCTCAGGGGACTCCAAATCCTTCTGTCTCAGGTTTCTCTGTTGTTTTGAAAGAAGAACCACCAAGTCTACAGTCCATTCCCCCAACTGGTCTCAGAAGTGGCAGTCAGCAAAGAATGAAGGAACCAGAGATGAGAGAGACTTGCCTGGCAATGATGCCCAAAGAGGGGAAAACCAACAAATCCTATTTTCAACAGAAAGGCTAGCACCAGGAAATGAATACATGTTCATTTGTGAATAATCAGCCTCTAACAGTGGAGAGAAAACAGCTTCCTCTCAGTTTCTAGAGCTGATAGGCACAATATAAAGCCACAGGGCCAGCATTATAGAACTATATGAAAAGATCTGAATTGTATATGCTTAATATAATTTTGGAAGAAAGGAGACATTTATCTACATAATAATGGGAAAATTTGGAGGCAAGCTGGAATCTTTAAAGACTTCTTGTCTTATCACAGCAAATATAAATGTATCTGACACTTGACAAAACTAATATTTTAAGCACAACCAACAAGATGACTCTAGAACATCAATTCTCAACCTATGAGTCACAACCTTTTGGGGGTCAGATAATCCTTTTGCGGGGGTTTCATATCAGAGAGACCTCATATCAGATATTTGCATTATGATTTATAACAGTAGCAAAATTACAGTTATGAAGTAGTAATGAAAATAATTTTATGGCTGGGGGTCACCACCACAATAACTGCATTAAAGGGTGGTAGCATTAGGAAGATTGAGAACCACTGCTCTAGAACCACACAGTTCTGAAGGGGACCACCTCACAGTGTCAGAAAGGTTGAGAACCACAGTTTTGTTGTTGTGAAATCTGCACTTTGACCTTTTTTCCCAAAATGGTCTTGCATTGTATACTAAACTGAGTTTTCTACTAACCATAAACTTAGAATATGAAAATTTGTAAACATTTACAACATGATTTTAGTGACTTTGTAATAAACCCCTCTATTAACGTAGTATGCTTGATCAAAACTGACAGTACAGTGATGAGATAAATATCAGGATTCAGGAGTTGTTTCAAATCCAAATTGATGTAATCCCTCCCCTATTTGACTTTCCTTATTAATAAAAGTTCACAGGGAATGCAAAGGTTCATTGTTTCTTAAGTCAAAAGTGCTCAGGACAGTAGCTGAGAAACAGTCAAAACTACAGCAGTTTTGTTAATATGAATTTGTGTACTTTTTTTCTATTGCAAAACAAACTTCAATAAAACGTACTATAGTTCCATTATTATTCTGCCCTCTCCTTCTTTCTTAAAGTAAAGGGAACAATTATTCAGACTCAAAACACATTAGTAGGGATCCTATCGCACATTACAGAATTACCTTCTCAGAAATATTACAACAGCTTGCACAACCAACATTGACCTGTATAAATGGCTATTTCTTTTTTAAATTCTTTAATTACTACTCATATTTACATATCCATCCCCCCCATTCCCTCACCCTCCCATCCTCCCATGTTCCCCACCAACGTATCCCCCAACTCTTCCCCAGGGATAGTGAGGCCCTCCACAGGGGACCTTCAAAGTCTGTCATATCATTCTGGGGAGGGCCTAGGCAACTCCTTATTGTATCTGGGCTTCAATAGTATCCCTCCATAGGGAATGGGCTCCCACAGTCCATTTGTGCTCTACGGATAAACACTGGCTCCACTGTTAGAGGTCCCATAGACTGCCTTGGTCTCCTAGCTGGCACCCACATTCAGAGGGCCTGGTTCAGTCCAATGCTATTTCCCCAGCTTTATGACTAGGGTCTCCATACTCTCAGCAGGTCAGGTCTACTATTTCTGTGGGTTTCTGCAGCACCGTCTTGGCTCCTTTGTTCATCCCTCCTCCCTCTCCACATCTGAATTCCAGGAGTATAGTTTAGTGCTTAACTGTGGGTGCCTGTTTCTGCTTCGAACAGCTACTGGATGAAGGCTCTAAGAATGGTAACCAATGTAGATATCAGTCTCATTATAGATGAAGGCAAATGGCTATTTCTTATACTCTGGTTAACTTAGAGTATCATTAGATTTAATTTATAGCTAGCTTGATACTGGAGAAATTGTGTCTCTCTGGCATTCATTTCAGGAAATTAAAATAATGTGTTTTTTTAAAAAAAATCTTTTCAAAATAATTTTCGGAGTTTGACTTTGTCTGACTATCAATTTGCATTTTTCATCATTACTAGCCTCATTAAAAATTCCAAAATAATGTATATTCTAGCTATATTCTTTGCAGCCATTGATCATTATTTATTCTTCTCAGTGCTTTCATTTTGTTATTTTTTTCTGAGATAAGGCAAATTTCCTGATCTAATATTTCATCTCTTTCACATCTTCTATCTAAAACATTAAAACTTCTTTTTTGTGGTTTCTACTGCAATATCCTGATTTTTATTTATTTTAGTGGGTCATGTATTCACTGGGTCAGTATTACACAAATCCTCTCATCAGACTTCTCCCAGAAGATAAAGTACACGTGTTTTCCCTTCCTCCCACTAAATACAACCAAACCTGTTGTGATGTTACACACAGGAAGCCACAAAAAGCTATTGAAGGGTGCTGAGAATAAGGCACTCACCAAGGGGGTGGGAGAGATGGACCCATGGATGACATGCTGGTGACCTTTCTAGGTTTCTGCCTCAACATATGGCATGCTGGTGAGCTCTCTAGGTTTCCTTTGTGCCATAAGTAACACAGACTTGAACTCAAAGAAATCGGAAATAATGAAAGACCAAGGGGCAAGTACCATAAATGCCTGAAGAAAGACTGCTATTTTTAGCCGAACTGTGGAAAGGGCAAGCTAGCAAGACAAAGCTTTCAGACAAAAATTGCTCTTCTCAAGATAAACACACCACGGGAAAAGGCTTAGCGCCACCCACGCCCGGAAGCCCAACTGTTGGACCCCTACATATTTCCCTCACCAGGCTGTAATGAGGGGTTCAGACTCTCCACAGGGCAGGGCGGGCATCAGTAATGTTCAGAAGCTCAAGTTTCCCTCCCTCATGCCTGGGCACTCAACGTGTGGAAAAGAAATGATTCAGGCAGCTGTATTATAATCAGGGAAGGTTAAAGGAACTACAAAACATCATTTCTACACACACACACACACACACACACACACACACACACACACACACACACACACACGAATATGCTCTCTCACACATCACCATTAATAAAGCAACACAGAGACAAACCTATATGCACTACCTATAACTATCAAAACAGAATTCTAAATGATGTTCAGGTAACCCACAGGGAGTCAGAAAAAGAAGAAAACTAAGAGGATAAACAGCAAGCAACAATGGGCAAGTTTGTGTCCCAAATTAGCAATACTTACATTAAATATAGGTACTTCAGAATTTCACAGGCATAAAGGGTGGACGGTTCATGAGAGAAGGAGAATGTGTCACTTGCTTCACCAGTTGGGGCCTCAATTGACTGACCATCTCAATACATTTCTGTAAGACAGGAAACAGATGGACTCCCACTAACAAGCTGCAGAGCACAGAAAACCAAAACACAGAACTGAGCCATACCTCTAAGAGGCTAGAGACTGCTTCCCCATATCTACTAACTAGGGTGCAGTCCTTGGCAGTAAGGACTGCTAGTCCTACAAAAGGTGAGTGTTTCTTCCACAATATTGATAAACTTTTGAGGTTTTCGAATATTAAGTATGTAGGGAAACAGGTGTTCTCAAACCCTGCCTGTAGGTGTATTCCTGGGGAACATAACAGGTGAACAGAAACTATTGAAATTTTAAGCACCCATGAGTTATGACCCATCAGATCAACTTCTACCCTTCGAGTAGAAGTGCACATGTATGTGCACAAAGAGGGACACACAAGATATTTACTGCAGCATTTTTGCCAGATTGAAACCTGTGAACAACAATAAAATTCAAAGTAGGAGTTATTTAAATCATGGTTAAGAACCTGGGAATGACTTTTCTTAGTCCATTTATACTACTGTAAAAAATGAGCAATCTATAAATAATGAAAATGTATTTCTCAAAATGCCAGAGTCTGAGAAGACCAAGGTGAAGACAGATGTCAACAGATTTGCTCTTTGTTTCCAAAATTGTCCTCCTGCTGCATCCTCCAGAGGGCACAGAGAAAAGCCAAAAGGCAAATGGTAGGAATTAAGCTACCTCCTCCCAGCCCTTTAACAATGCATTGATCCATTCATAATGATAGAGTTTTCATTGGCCACTGTTGAAATGTGCTGAAAATACCACCACAGTGGGGGTGTCTTAATAATTTCATTTTAGACAACATTAAGACTCTGAGAATGTTCATGATCACGAAGAGACAGGAGCCTTTGCAAAAAAATGGAAAAGAAAATCACCATGAAGCATATAGTTGGAAATCCAACACACAGTTAAATGAAAAGCAGGGTACAAAAGAATATCCAAAATAGTATATTGCATTCATGATAAACAAAACCAATTTGTTTCCTCTTGAAAGGATAAGAGCTTGGTGTGTGGATGGATGAATTTTTAATCAAGTGATTAAAAAATAAAATATGTATTATACTTCTAAAAAAAAAGGTGAGTGTTCTGTTGTTGGTGTCTGGGACATAGAAGTATGTGTCTTAACATCCATTTACTAGAACCAACCTTTCTTTCATCTACTCTTTGTTTGAAACAACATAGTAACTGAGACAGGATGTGACTATGTGACCCAGGATGGTCTGGTACTTGTATAAAGATCCAGCTCTCCTAGAACTTACAATGCCTCTCCTTTCTCCACTCCCAAGTTGCTGGGATTACAGGGATGCAGCAACAGGCTTGGTCAGCAGTCAGCTTTCTGTTTTCCCTCCTCCTTCTTCCTCTATCTCTTTCTCTCTCATGTGTTTGTGAGAGTACATGTTTATGTGTGTGCATGTGTATGCCAGTGGTTGACATAGGGTATCTCCTTCAATCACTCTCTTTCTTATTTTTGGGATGGCATCTCTCAGTGAACCTGGATCTCACTGAATAAGATAGTCTGGCTGATCTCCGAGGATCCTCCTGCCTTCACACGCCATAGACATTCACTTCAATGGCTATCTTTTTTTTTTTTAACCTGGGTTCTATGGATCCAAATTCAGGTCCTTATACTTATGGAATGAGCACCTTACCACATGAGCCATCATCCCCAGCCCAGATCCATTAACTTGGACTCATCCTTTTGGCCAGTAGCACTGATAAGCTACTAAATGCTAGACACTGTCATGGATCCCAGAATGCTCGGTAGTGTTTCAATTCTAAATGGAAAAAAAACACACAGAAACATCAAGGGCCATTACAAACAGTACATCTCACAAGTTAGTGTGTATCATATCTTCTCACATACATTATTAATCACACTACTGCAACGTGCCATGGGCTGTCAATATTCTACCTGCCTGAGAGATGATCTGCCATCAGAATCCCATCCTTAGAGAACACTAACCAGGACCACTCCCAGGGCACCTCAGAAGCCACAGCTAAGCTGAGGATTCCTATGAAAGTAATTGAGGGAGTGCTCTGCAGATATTCTTGAGAGGGAGAAAGGGCTGGAGAGAGGAGATAGGTGGTATAGGCTGTCAGCTGTCCCCTCCAGGAGCTCTAGAGTATGACTTGCATCCTGGAGAACGACCTTCCCCAGATGATGGAGACTGATAGTTATACTCCCACTTTGTTCAGGCTTTGCAGGAAGCCACCCCAGGTGGTTTGGGAAAAGCTGTGGAGGAAGGTCATGCATCATGCATCTCCATAGAAGGCTGCTCCTACCACTCCATAGCAATTTGTTGGAGAGTGGTGTTGCTGTGAAGTATTAGTACTAAAACCTAAAGTAGCCAAAGATGGGCTTCTAGGCCTGGAAATGCTGGAGTTCCACTCCCCTCTTCAGCCCTGGCATTCTGAGTTAAAGGATTCTGAAGAAGTCTGCTGTGTCTCTATTTTTCATATGCTCTCTAGACAGCTCTCTTATGTGTCCAAACCCAGATTCACTTATTATCTTGCTGAAAGATCCTCAAATCTTTCTGACATTTTCTTGACATCGTCCTCTAGTTTGCATTGCTGAGACATGTTCTCTCCTAACAGGTGTCTTGTTGTATACCCTCAGAACTTAGAACAGGGGTAAGCAGACTGAAATCACCATCTTGTATTCAAAATCTTGAGTTTCTTGATGTCCAAACTTTTCAATATTTCCTTCTGTCTATCTTATTTTGATAGACAAAGTCATCTTATTAAAGAATAGTGACACAGTGGCCTGATGTGGTGACACATGCCTGTAATCCTAACATCTGAGTGGCTGAGGCAAGAGAGTAATATGAGTTTAAGACCAGCCTGGAGAATGAGAAGTTGGGAATTGTGCATTGAAGACTTCCCTCTTAACATAACACATATGCATGAGTAGTAAAGTTGAGTCATTTGGGATGGCTCAGGACCCCACCTTTCTTTCTTATTAAAGAAGCAACTGAACTTAAAAAGAAATGCATTGCTTAGAAGTGAAGCTCACTGGAGAGGCAGGAAGTCACTAGGAAAGGCTTGAGATTTTATGACCTGGCCCTATTTGCCAACTGTCTCTACTTTCTGACTACTGACCCAGTGTAATCAGGCACCTCAGGCTCCGGCCACCATTTTTCCCCCCAGGATGAATTTTATCTACTCCAACTGTAAACCAAGACAAACCCTTGCCCCTTAAGTTGCCTCTTGTCAGATATTTGTTCACATCCACTGATCAGGAAGAAACATAATTTGTAAGTGTTGGCAACAAAATGAATGAGAAATCATTTTCCCATTTTACCTTCCTTTCTGCACAACAGTAATACTACACAGTTAATCCCATAAGTCATTACTACAAGAAAGCTACTATTGGTCACTAGTGATAGGATGGGTGCGTGTCTCCTTGGAGTTCTGAAAGTGCTACAATTGCTCAGAGCAGACAAAGAAAGAAAATGGAAGAGGAAGAAGAGGACAAGGGGGTGATGAGTCAAGCAATCTATCCCCTTCCATATTTACATAATATAGGCCAGCTCTCTTGATTGCGCAGTCTGGGTTCTCAGAATTGAAGAAGAAATTGATGTTTTTCACCAGCTCCAATGAAGAACATTCCTGGAGGGTTATGTCTCTGTGTGCTGGAAATGACAAAGGGAAGTATCCCAGCCCCAGTTTGGTGAGCCATAATTCTTTCTGCTGTCAAGCACAGAACACATTGGCTCACACTTGAGAATGTTCTTCAACCAGATCTGACAACACTTCACAAAAAAACCACAAAAGGAATTGTTCAGCAAAGAAAATGCCAAACTTGGCACTAACAATGCAATCTAGCAACTGCTGCCAGTGAGTCTCACTTAGTATAAAGAATCCACAGCAGAGAACAACACCAAGTTCAGGGCCTGAGCAATAGGGACCGTAATGTGGACACTGGGGTAAGATAAACATCTGTGTCCTTCATGTGTTGGACAGACCTAAGGAAGGAAAAGGGAATGAGAAGGGCCAGAGTCCACAGCTCAGCTCTTATATATCATATTCCAGCAAAGCACACTAAAGAAGTATATATATTCAGCCTCCTCACCATGACCAAAGAAGCTGACAAGAAGCAACTTAGATGAAGAAGGGTTTATATTAAGCAAGAATTTCACAGAGGTGGGGGGCATGGGGTGGTGGGTGAGTCTCCTGTGGTAGCAAGAGCTTGCACTATAGCTTGTTACAGCTCTATAGATCAGGGGTCAAAGAGGGGACAGCAATCGGATCCAGCCTCGAAGCCTGTCCCTAGCAACCCATTTCCTCCAGCTGCATCTTACCTCCTAAACTTCCCAGTCTCCCAAAGAGTGCCACCAGCTGGGACAAAGTGTTTACACATATGAGCCTGTGGGGAACATTTTATACCAGGTTCTCTCATATACACACATGTGTGCTCTCTCACTCTCATATACACATACATATGTATATATTCAGTTTTACCACAACCTTATAGGATATATAATTCTAGGGAGTTAGGTAACCTACATTAATTGGTGGTCCATGATGTTTCAATGCAATAAGGTTTCAAAGCCCACATCATTTTACCATCCAAATATGATTTTACATCCTTGGTGAAATCTGGAATGCACTTGAATCTTCTCTGGAATCAGTATTTTAAAAATCAGTATTTGATTGGAGAAAAGTAACAAACTTGCTTAATTGTAACAAGAGAATGGGGGAGTGTAGGGGAACCTGTAGCCACGCCTGCTTATGGGCTGGCTACAGGTCTGCCTGAACACGCCTCCGAGGGCATGGTCATGGTGGTGTAGAGTAAGCATTTCAGTTGGCTGGGTTTTGCTTTTAGTTTTCACCTTTTCGGCTTGCTGTACAGGCTGCTGACACTCCAGCTGGCTAGGTCGCTCTGTAAGTAAGGCTTTTCCCTACTAAATACCCTTATATTTCTACCTGACTCTGTATTGGTAATTTCCCACTATATCTGGTTGTCAGGATCAGGATATTGGAAACCTACACCCCATTTGGGACAGGCTGTGGGTTCAACCAGGCCTGCAGCCTAGGCTGGGAAAGCTGCCTCTCTCCACAGGTGCTCCCAGTTCCCAGCCGACCCACTGCACCACACAAGCGCAATCCCTCTGCAGCTGAGCTGCTCAGAACCATCTGCCCAGCTTGGAGACAGTTTCTAGCTGCCTAGAGTCGAGTAGGCCTCAGCTTTCAGCAGCGGCTTCCCCTGATCACTGCTGTAGTAAAGCCACATCTCTTTCAGTGGTTGTGGCCGCAAGGCCGTATACTCTCTAAGATACACGCAGCTGCTTTGTGACCTCCATTCACTGCTGCCACCGACTGCTGCCAATGCCGTGCTGAGTAGCTGAACGCCTGGGCCACCTACTGATCAAAGATAGTTACTACATCTGGAGCAGAATTCAGGTAAAATTATGGTGGAATATTTATCGTTTGCTAAAATTGGTAATATTTTTGCTTATTATGTGAATTCAATGTTTGAGGAGGACACTAATCTGCCAATTACTGGCCTATATGCCATAATGGCAGTTAGCTTGCTGGTACAAATAATATTACTAGCCAGAGGGCTCAGGAACAGGGATAAGGATAACCTAACCACCTACTTACAGAAAATAACAGCTTTACTCAATGAGGTTTTGGAGAACAGATTAGGTCAGACCACAATTGTGCAGCAAGTGGAACAGAAATTGGATGCTAAGCTTGGCTCTGTGTCCAATACGCTAAAGACAGAGCTGTCTGTTACCCAAAATGAGATGCAGCGTATTTATGAATAAATAAACATAGAGTGATCATCCATGTCTGAGGCCTTAGAGGCTAGGCTGTCAGAAGACCATGACAAGTTAAAGAATATCTGTAGCCAGCTAGAAACACAGATAGGCAATGTTACTCAGAAACTAGATGCAAAGTTGCAAAATACCCAGGATAGGGTTGAAGAATTGGACAATGCCATTCAATCAATTATTAAAGCATCTAAGGTAGCAGATTACAAATTTGAGTCTAGATTTGAATGTTTGGAAGATAATTTACAGTACAGGGCTGACAGATTACATAGGTCCATATGGTCGATTGCTGAGGACTCAAAATCAGCAAATCATGACCTCGAATCTAGACTCCAATACCTAGAAGGCAGTTTCCATGCCATCCAGATGCTGCCTAAGGATGATCATTTTAAAGACCTAGAAAAACATGTAGAGGAGCAGTTAGAGCAATTTATAGATTCACTAGCATGCTTGGAATCTTTTATGATTAAGGAGATTGAAACTTTTCATAAGGATATCATTAGGCTTAAAGATCATTGGGATGCCTCAGAGGCAGAATCACTCCAATCTGAGGCTCCTACTCCACCCAGATATCATGACTATTCCTCTAAGGTTGTTACTTGTACACCATTAGTGTACCCAGCTACCATGGTAGAAAAGCCAGCTTCTAAGAAACTCCCTCAGGGACAGATGGCTTATGAATGGCAACCTATACAGCTGAAGGATCTTAAGAATATTAAAGAATCAGTTGTCTCATATGGTCTCCAAAGCCCATACATAAGACAGCTATTACATTCATGGGCAACCTTCAACAGGGTGACACCCACAGATTGGGAATGATTGGTACAGCTGTACTTGAGAATTCATGCCAAATCCAGTGGAAGGCATTGGTGAGGGAAGAGATGGCGCTCCTTGAGCGTCAGGGCATAAAGGAAGGTTTTGAAGCCCCTCTAGATAAGCTTCTTGGTCAGGGTATTTATGCTAACCCAGAGGCTCAGGCTGAATATCATGATGATATACTGTCCCTATGCAGGAAAGCAGCATTAAATGCCTGGGATAAGGTTCGTGAGCCAGGAGAACACCTAGAAGCTTATACCATAATAGAACAGGGACCTACAGAACAGTTCCAGGACTTCTTACAAAGGTTAACTAGGGCAGTAGAATTATAGGTAACAGATCCAGAAACAAGACAATCAATTATATATATAATAGCTTAAAAAAATGCAAACCCAATATGCAAAAGAATACTTTTGCCTTTAAAGATCAGATCAGCTCTGCTAGAAGAATGGGTTTTGCATGCAGCCAACATTGATTATAATGTGCAAGATACTGAAGCTTGGGTAGGAGAAGCCATTTCGAAAGGTTTTAAAAGGCAACAGGAAATTAAAAGTTCTAGAGGTGAGGATGCAAGGGCTTGGGAAGGAGAAGCACCTTACAGAGGTCAACATAGGTACCAAGAGGCTAGAGGTTACTACTATTATGAACCAGAACCTTGGATAGGAAGAGCCTTCCCCCAGAGACCACGAAGGCTCCAGGAACCTACATGTTTCAACTGTGGTAAAATGGGACACACTAAGAGAAATTATAGACAAACAAATTCTTACAATGCCTCATACGGAAGGCTACTGCCTTCTGGATTGTGTAGAAGATGTGGTAAGGGCAGACACTGGACCAATGAATGTAGATCGACCAGGGACATGCAAGGAAACCCGTTAAGGCCAGGAAACCCTGAAGGGGGACTCAAGAAGTCACCCACTTTGAGAAACATCGGTCATTCCAAGTAACAGTGGGAGACAATCTCTCACAGGACAAATAGATAGTTCTTTGCCTATTTTGAAAAATAATACTGTTCTAGATGGCAGTTTGAATAGTGATGAAGAATCAAGTGTGAATGAACAAAATGAGAAACGCATATTTTGGCATGTTTCTATTAATGATAAAAGGCCTCAGTTGAAAGTGAAAATTAATAATAAAGTTATTTCTAGCTTAGTAGACACTGGGGCGGATGTAACTATTGTTACCCAAAAGTCTTAGCCTCAGAAATGGCCTCTTAGAGAGGCAAATGTACAATTTTTAGGAATTGGGACTCTATCTAGAGTTCAACAGAGTGTTAACTTGGTGTTCTTCATTGGACCGGAAGGACAGAAAGGGATACTGAAACCATACGTGGCAGATATCGCTATAAATCTCTGGGGTCGTGATCCCTTACAGCAATAGAATACTCAGGTTAATATTCCTCCGATGTCAGATACAAATTATGTACAATCTTTAGATAGTAGAAAAGATCTGGTAAGACACTATGGAAAACGGTTACCAACCATTCATGTTGTACAGAAACTAGGTACAAATGAAGGACCTTCAGAGGAGCCAAAGACCCTGCCATTGAAGTGGCTTACAGATGAGCCAGTTTGGGTAGGACAATGGCCTATGACCTCTGAGAAGCTAGAGGCTTTAGAAAAGTTAGTACAGGAACAGCTAGATGCAGGACATACAGAGGAATCTACCAATCCTTGGAATTCTCCTGTATTTGTTATCAAAAATAAGTCAGGTAAGTTGAGAATGCTGACAGACCTGAGAGCCATAAATAAGGTAATTAAACCAATGGGCTCTCTGCAACCTGGAATGCCATTATCTTCCTTAATACCTAAAGGATGGCCTATCATAGTCATTGATCTAAAAGATTGTTTTTTCACAATACCATTACAGGAAAATGATAGAGAAAAATTTGCATTTACTATACCAACTCTTAATAATTCACAGCCAGTTAGGAGATATCAATGGAGAGTTTTGCCACAAGGAATGCTAAATAGTCCTACTTTGTGTCAGCACTTTGTACAACAACCTTTGGAAATAATTTGTTAAATAATAATTTCACAATCTCTTGTTTATCATTACATTGATGACATTCTTTTATCAGATTCCAATAAAGAAACTTTGGAACGTATGTTTGAAATGGTGAAGGAAGTTCTGAATGGTTGGGGATTACAGATTGCCCCAGAAAAGATACAAAGAGGAGATTCTAGTAACTGTTTAGGTTACAAGATAGATTTACAAAGAATCAGACCTCAAAAGGTACAAATTAGTAGAGAACGTTTTCAGAAATTGTTAGGGGAAATTTCTCAACTACGGACGATTATTGGTGTAGAAGGACATAACTTAAAGCATTTAAAAAATGGCCCTTAAAGGTGATAAGTACCTAAACAGTCCCAGATTATTATCTGCTGAGGCAGAAGAAGAGTTACAATGGGTAGAAAAGAGAATATTGGATGTACATGTAGATCAGATAAACCTTAATTTAGACTGTATTCTGGTTATCTTGCAATCCAGAGAATACCCTTCTGGAATTCTGATGCAGAGGGAAGATACTATATTGGAATATTTCTGCCACATAAACAGAAGAAAAAGTTAAAGACATATATTGAAAAGATTTCTGATTTGATTTTAAAGGGAAAATTAAGACTTTGTCAACTGATTGGAAAAGAGCCAGGAGAAATTATAGTACCTTTAACTAATGAAGAAATTTCCTCCTTGTGGAAGGATAATGAATATTGGCAAATAGCTCTTACTGACGTTTTGGGAACAATTAGCAACAACTATCCCAAAACTGACAGAATTAAATTCATTAAAAAGACAGTCTGGATTCTTCCACATATTGTAAGACAAACTCCCATTTCTGGAGTTCTTACCTTCTACACTGATGCCAACAAATCAGGTAAGTGTCATAACCCAGCATGTCTCAGCCTTAGTCCATGAGGTTCTACCTGAGTGGGGGTGTGTGGACCTGGAAGCTGTGAGCAACCCAACAGCCATAAAGACCAAACACAGGGATCTTGTCATCTTCAGAGAGCTCTCAGTTCCATGTTGTGGAACTAGAGTCATTTCTTTATTAGCCATCTTTTCTGGTGTTTCTTAACCATCCTGCCAATACCACTAGGAAAACCATCCCTCTTTGCTCCCTCTCTGCTCTGGCCACTCACCCCTTCTCTCCCTCCTAACCTTCTGTCCTCAAGTTACTCACATACCTCTGATCTCCCTGCCCAGGTTCAAGCCTATTCAGATGATTAGGTGCATAGATATGCAAATAAGAGGCATATTTCCCTGAGGCCATGTTAAACAGTAGTAGCCTTACTGGCATTAACAATACAATAGTGGGCCGGAGCTTTCTGGTGCACCATGTTTACTGGAGCTAGAGACTGGGCCCAAAAATATTCCATAACAGAATTATTCGGTTCCCCACAGGTAAGTCAGGTTATAAAGCAGGTGAGGTAAGTAAAGTAGTTCAAAGTCCATATACATCTGTACAGAAGGCAGAATTATATGCAATTCTCATAGTACTTATGGATTTTACAGAACCTCTTAATATAGTTACTGATTCTCAATATGAAGAGAGAGTCATGTTACACATTAAGACTGCAGAATAAGTTCCTGATAATACAGAATTAACTTCTCTGTTTTTACAATTACAGGAAACTATCAGAAACAGAAGTAATCCTATATACATTACACATATCAGATCCCATACGGGTCTGCCAGGCCCACTAGCACAAGGCAATGATGAGATTGATCATTTATTAATTGGAAGTGTGCTAGAAGCCTCAGAATTTCATAAAAAACATCATGTAAATAGCAAAGGTTTGAAAAAGGACTTCTCCATCACTTGGCAACAAGCCAAGGAGATAGTGAGAAACTGTCCTACTTGTTCTTTTTATAACCAAACTCCATTGCCAGCAGGTTGTAATCCCAAGGGCATTCGGAGAAATGAGGTTTGGCAGATGGATGTCTTTCACTTTGCAGAATTTGGAAATTTGAAATATGTACATCATACTATAGACACATTCTCAGGGTTCCAATGGGCTACTGCTCTTAACTCTGAAAAAGATGATTCTGTTATTACACACCTGCTAGAGGTGATGGCAGTTATGGGTATACCTGCACAAATAAAAACTGACAAAGCTCCAGCATATGTCTCCACAAAATTAGAACAATTTTTCAAATATTATAACATAAAGCATGCTACCGTTATACCACACAATCCTACAGGACAAGCAGTGGTTGAGAGATCCAATAGAATACTAAAGGAGATGCTCAACAAACAAGCTTGGAAGACTAAACTCCCCAAACACAGGTTGCATGCTTTATTAACACTAAACTTTCTTAACGCCAATGAAAAAGAACAAACAACTACAGACACTGGACTACGGAGAAAACTGCTGAGCTGAATCAGCCGGTATACTTCAAAGATGTACTAACCTCTGTATTGAAACCAGGACATGTGTTATGTTGGGGTAGGGGTTTTGCATTGGTTTCCACAGGAGAAGCAAAACTTTGGATACCATCAAAGTTGATCAAGATTCGAGTTGAAAAGGAAAAAACCTCTCGAAGAGGAGAAATGACAGCTATTCTACTAAGGTATATCTTATAAACTAAATAGATACCTTCCAAAGGAAAGGTAAATGTTTTGCTTTTATCTTCACAGTGAAACTCATCTCCAGAAGTCAAAGGACACTGCATGGGTAGATACTTAAGAAGAGAAGGTAGCTATACCCATCAAACAAAAGGAACGTGCCATATGGTAAACTTTACAGCTGTCTCTCAGAGAACTCTATTTCTCTTTATTTCCTAGTCCCTATTCAATTAAGCCAATGCTGGATTTAGAGGTGGATTTGGCTTTCCTTCTCTAAAATCCAAGCACGCTGTTTAACTAAACTTTAGAGTTTCTGTATTGTATCAAGAAGCCAATTGATGTAATACAGAATAAAAGAAGAATTTGGGGACTGTCTTTGTCTTTTCTTGGATCTTTCTTTCCAGGTGTACACCCTTTCATAATCGTTATTCTCCCATGGTTGCCTTTTCCATTATACACAAGCAAACATTTCTCTGCTAACTGTTTATGTTTGAGTCCCACACAGCCAATGAAGACCTGCCTGTCAGCAATCCCTGGACACTGTGGAAAGACACCTCCTCGACTGCACTGGATCCAACTTGCTCCATTTCAACTGACACTCCGGCCAGAGGTTCGGGTACTGACTTCAATCAAGTTGAGGATTTCAATCGAGATCTTCAATCAAGCGAATTCCCATCTAACATGGACTGGATACAATCCATTCAAGGCTTTCACTATACTAACATTTTCTTCCTACAGGACCCCACAAGGCTTTCATCATCCCATTTCAGCAGGAAGTAACTTGGAGGATGCTATGCCCACTTTCCCCATTGTTGTCATTTAGGATAGTGTATATACCTAGTTAGGGAAAGCTTCCTATTGTTTATGGTTGGGATTGGAAGGAGGTGTTCAGGCTTGGACACCTCTTTCAGATGACTTTAGGATTTAGTTAAAATAGATAGTTAAGATGTGACATAAGTAGATTGTTGTATCTTCTTATATTTCACCTTTATGATTGTTAATTTTGCATACTTTACACTGTTAAGTTTTAATCCTCTTTTAGACTAAAAGGGGAATTGTAGGGGAACCTGTAGCCACGCCTGCTTAGGGGCTGGCTACAGGTCTGCCTGACCATGTCTCCGAGGGCATGGTCATGGTGATGTAGAGTGAGAGTTTCAGGTGGCTGGGTTTCACTTTCAGTTTTTACCCTTTCGGCTTGCTGTACAAACTCCTGCCACGACGACTGGCTAGGTCGCTCTGTAACTAAGGCTTTTCCCTATTAAATACCCTTATATTTCTACCTGACTCTGTATTGGTAATTACCCACTATAGGGGAGGTGCTAGTGAAGAGTTTGCTTGCTGCAAAAACATGCAGTGAAGGGAACTCAGCTCTAAACAATGGGGTTGGGGGGGGGCTTCCTGAAGCAGACCAGGCTTCAATTAAGACTTAAAGATAGACCCTAGATAGGGCAATGAAAGGAGAAGGAACATCTAATCCAGCTTCTCACAGCAGAATAAACAAAACCAGATGAAGGCAAGGCCCTGACCTGTGAGTATCTCTCTGCAGACACAGGAAAGACTCAAAGCTGAAGGGCCTATGATGTCTCTAAGTTTGTGGAGTTTATTCTAAGAAATCTCCCTAAAATGTATGTGAAGGCAACATATACCAGTCCTCTGCAGGGTTATAAATTTTTGAATATTTTAAGACAGGCTTATAGGAATGCATAATCTTACTTTATGAGCAGGAAAAGTGACTATAAAGGTGACAGGATGAGTGGTTGGCAAATAAATACATAATCTATTGACTCAAAGCAAAAATGCATTTCTGTTCTTGGTCATGTCTTGGGGCTTTAGGGAAAGACCCTGGGAGCTTATGCATGGCAGTGTTTGGGAAGGACAGGCAAGATTTGACTTACTCTGGCCACCACTGACATACTGTTACTCCAATCCACCGTATCACTTAAATTTGAGAGCTCAGCCACCTTCCTGTGACAGACATGAGCTTTTAAATTATTATAAACCTAGTCTAGGAACTCAGGTGCCTAAAGCCTATCTCTTGAAGTGCCTTGAGCAGCCAGTATCTCCAGGATATTTACATTTTAATGGGGGTATCCAGAGAGTAAATGCCTCTTACCACTCGACCCCAAAGATCTCTGCTCTCTTGTCACCCAGGAGAATCTTCTCCGATTTCCAATGTTGTCTCAGTATGTAACTCCACAAGAGGTACTTGCCTTGCTCTCCCCTCTGCTGTGAGTGGTCAGTATAATCTCTCCAATTGGTTTTCTAGGTTTTTCCATGTGGATCAATGAATCCATCCTCTATCCTTCAGAATTGGACCTAGACAAGTGGCAAAAGGATCTTGTGACCTTGCAATAGCAAGGAAATGGTATCTAGTCATCCACTGGATCTCAAAGCTTATCTGTCTATGCCCTGGATTTTGACCATTGAGGCAGAACTGTTCATATAATAGGGTTTTCAGCTTTAGACAACAAAGTTTCTACATCTGTTGTAGTCAAATAATAAGATAGTTCAATTTATCAAGCAGCTTAGCTGGAAATAGCACAATGTTGAGAAATACTTAGGACACTGGAGCAGCCACTGTAGGATTTCACTTGCAATGTGAGTCTGAACACCTAATGGATTTTACACTGGCTCTTTACTTTTAAAAGGTACTGATGAAGTGAAGTTAATAATTCCAAAATAATGCCAAATGCTTTTTGAGATCTAGGGGTTATATGCCTTTCATCATTCAGCAATCAAATGAAATTGCAGCCAGTGGTAAGCTTTCCATTATCCTGAATGTGCTGAGAGCCAATAATGTCACTGTATACCGGATCTAGAATTGCTTTTCGACACTCCAAAACTAGGGCAGAGCAAGAAACCTCCCACAAAACCTTGAAGACAAAGGGATAAAACAATCATTCAATTGTCCTAAATCTTAAGCTCAGACATGGAGACAATTAAAGAAGAGCACTGGGCTTAGGCTTAGGACAGTTGGTAACTATGGACCAGCCATGCGGGGTGGGTATTTGCTTGAATGAGTTGTGAGATCTTTAAGGCCGGACCATTCCTTTGAGAAGAGCTTATCTCCAGGGAATTTCTTCTCTGGGAATGGGGGAGAAGAGAGTTTATCTTGAGAACAGGCCACTGTCTGGAGATTATTTAAGGTGAGACTTTTCAGAAGAACCCCCCCTTATATCTAAACATGTCTTTCCTGAAGTGATCATGGAAACACTTAGCAGGCTAGAACAGGCTTAAGGGCAAGCATATCCATTCAATGTTAAGTCTGTCGATGCTAGGAGCAATTTGCTTCTAGACTTGGTAACACCAGCAGCTGGCCCCTAATGGATTTGATGGGTGTGTACCTTTTGAAGGGAGATATTTGAAGGGAGATATTTTAAACTGACTCTCTCTCTCTCTCTCTCTCTCTCTCTCTCTCTCTCTCTCTCTCTCTCCTTCTTCTGGTTTTTGTCATTTTACTACAAAGGAAAAAAATGAGTAAGAGACTGTAAACGCAGTGGGATTGACAGTGTTAAATATAAGTGAAGTTACTTCTATTCCTGGACTTGAGGACTTCGTGTTTGGTTGTCTTCTTTGTGGGTGGCAGTGGAAGCAGATGGGGGCAATAATTGTGGGGTTTTGAGTTTAAAGTTTTAAATCACTTCCAGTTCAAGACAGAAAGAGGAAGAAATATTTGTGCTTATCTCCTCATGGGAGCTTCGGCTGACCATCAATCAATTCAGAAGATGGCAAGTGGGAGGGGTCCTGCTGGTAGATAACATAATAGAAAATAAACAAGGAAAGGATATAATGTAAATGGGAGCTGTTTTTTTCCTGGCTGAACATTGATTGAGTTCTGCCCAGACAGAAGCAGTTGAAGGGTGGAAGGCAGTGGTGAATCAGGGAACTCCCGCACAGTCAGCTTCTTCTAGCCATTCACCCATTCCTGAGGCCTGGCCTGATGAGTGGCTCCAACTAACTTAACCACAGATCAGATGTAGCATCTACTGCCTGAAATACCACACGATTTATCTGGACCAGTCATAACTGTGCTAGTGTATACTGGTACCTACAGGTGAAACAATCTTTCTGAGTAGTCATTGCTTTTACTATGTGAACTAACCTTTGTCAAGTAAGTCAAAGCTGCCATCATTAGCACGCCTATTGAAGTGAGGCCCATTGGAGGGAAAAGCTCACAGCAACACTCTATATCAGTCAACCCAGACCTTCACAAATGGAAGAAACCTCAACACAGAAGGAATCTGAAATGAGCCACAGCACCAAGAGGGGTCAAATGAACAGACAATAGCAGCAACAAGAAGAATGCATCCAAGGAAAAAGCACTTTGGGTATGAGCTCTACAAGGCTCTAATCTTTTTTCTCTAAGAAGCTTAAGAAGATGCTAAGATAGTGTACAGAAAAGCCAAGGAAAACCTACTATAGAAAAGGAAAGAAAATGAGCCTTAAAACACTTGTATTATTTTAGTAAAAAACAAACAATAAAAATCAGTTGAAGTGTATGGTTATGGTTGGTTGACTGCACGGATGATATCATTCCTCCATTCCTCACTTTGTCCAGGTCCTTTCCATTTCACTCCATGTCACCTCTTTTCTCTGCCCCAGGTCTGTCTGTGTGATTTGCTTTAGTCAATGTCGTAGCAGAACCTGGGAAGATGTGTTCCTTCTCCTTTACTTTGGTAGTCACCATAGAGATATACTTCTAGACAGAGGTGGAATGTAGAGAGCCAGGGGCATCCTAATGACTTGTGGATACATTATCAGATGTAATAAACACCAGATTACTATTCAAGTCTCTGGGAAATGTCCTTCCTTTGGGACACCTCCTTTTTACGATGGCCTTAATACCCTTATACTATTGCCATAGCACACCCTCTCTCGCTTGCTCTTGCTCTCTCCCTCCCATCTATCTTTCCATCTATCTATCTATCTATCTATCTATCTATCTATCTATCTATCTATCTATTTATCTTCTATCTATCTATATTAGCTTGTATGTTAATAGGGTCTTGCTATATAGTTCACCTTAAACTGGTAATCCACCTACCTCAACTTCCTGAGTAGTAGTATTACAGGTACGCTCCATCATGCCTAACTCATAGCAACCCATGATTAAAGAAATCATTTTGTTCATATTTGTCTTTGAAAACTACTAGTTCTCTCTACTAGAAGGAAATGGACCTTGACTGTCTTATTAATGAATGTGCTTCTGGCACCTGCAGCAGGGCCTATTGTTAGGCAGTTGAGCAGTTATTTGTTGATTAAATAAATTTAAAAAGAGTTAATGCCTTGGTTTGGGGAATGATTGTAAATAGGATTGGTAGTAGGATTGATGACCAAAACATGTGCTAAATAATTAACAATTATGGAATATCAGTAAACTCTGAAAAATGTTTAAGATGTTTCACATCCTGCAGTAGCAGATATTCAACCATCATTCAACCATTTATTTAACAATAAACTAGCCTATCCAACTCATTAGTATGAAAATTGCTTTCACTTTTAATAAATGGTAAAATTAGATGTAGAGCAAAGAATTGCTTTAAGGTAAATGTATCAGGAAATGTTTGATGTATGTGCCTATTTTATAGACCAACATACCCAAATTGCACAAAATTCTTTGGGTTGGGCTGGCAAGATGGCTCAGGAAGTAAATATGCTCACCACCAAGCCTGGTGACCTGAGTTTGATGCCTGGAATTAACAAGGTGGAAGGAGACAGCTCCTGAAGATTTTCTTCTTACCTCTACATGTGTGCCATGGTACGTACAAACACATACACACACACACACACACACACACACACACACACACACACACACACACACACACTTTAAAGAGTGATTATATAGTGAAAAGTCAAGCAGGCCTGGTCTATAATACCCTTTAGATCTCCCAATTGCTATTTTTGGATCTCAGGGCCTTCTCCAGGCTGTGTTGGAAGAGTACTGGTCGGTTTGAACATCAGGCTCTCAGACAGGCTTCTTTGCCTTATGGGGCTGAAGTCATCTAAGGAAAGGAATGAGATCACTTCTATGGCTCAAAGTCGGAGGCTCTCCAAGCTCCCCACTGCTCCCACCCACATCTGTCTGAAGTCAGTGAGGCACCACTTCTGCTTGGCAACATAGAAGCTGCCTCTCTGGTTTCCCAATGTCCCTCCTTCTTTGCCAAGATAATCTTTCCCAGACAGGGATATTCAGGAGGAATAGAAGTCCAGAAATGGGGAGGTGTGTGTGGGGTGGGGTGGGGGGATTCACAGAGAAAAGGCCCTGGCAGCACTCAGTTGGATGATTCAATGCTTGGCTGGAGACCAGCAGCTGAAAAGCATATGAGAGGACCAGCAGCTTGCGAGTTGAGTAGTTGCCCACAACAAAACAAAAGTGGACACTTTCAGGCTCATGGGGAAGAATGCCCCTTGAAAGAATAAAACTATCTTTCATACAAGTATCTGTTAACCACAATCAGCAAGTTCTCTCTCCAAAGTCACCAGTGCTGCAAAAGTTCCCTCACTGGGTGAGAAGGGGAGGAAGGCTGCTAGTCAGAGCTTGATCTTGAAAGAGGAGGGTGGTGAAAAGTTCTATTATCTAATAACAGTCTCCAGAAAACTTCAGAATCAATAAGAAGCTCTCTCTCTCTCTCTCTCTCTCTCTCTCTCTCTCTCTCTCTCTCTCTCTCTCTCTGTGTGTGTGTGTGTGTGTGTGTGTGTGTGTGTGTGTGTGCGTGCATGCAGTGTGTAGGGGGTACATACAAATGTATATGCAGAGAGAAGGCAGACACAAACTCGGGCATTGTTCCTCAGGCACCACCCATCTTTTCTTGAAATCTCACACTGGCCTGAACTCTCTAGCCCTAAGCTGGTTGGCTAGCATCACGATTCAGGGATCCACCTGTCCTTGCCTGCCAAGCCCTAAGATTAAAAAGTGTGAACACACCCGGCTTTTTAAACATCAGTTCTGAGTATTGAACCCATGTCTTTATATTTGTAAGGAAAGCACTTAGCTGACTAAGCCACCTCCCAAGCCTAGAGATATTTTCTGACTGATGTCACCTTCAGTGACTTCCAGCACGATGACAAGTGGATGGTCATCACTGCATTATCTTTAAATAGGAACTGACCACTGGAAAGAGATTTTTCTGAGTAAGGGCAGCAGATCTTTCAGGAAATATCCACATCACCAAACACCCCTTTCCCTGCCTGCAGCAGGGTAGGTTTCTAAACTCTCTTCTAGCACAACTGCCACATATGTCTTCCCAAACACTCCCTCTCCTAACCATTAAAATGTCATAACAGACCGAAAAACAGCCTTTCTACATTTTATAGAGAGCAAAAATACTCCCCTAGGAGCCAGGAAAGTGGAACATGGTGATGCTGCTGTAAGGTGAAAACAAAATATATCTTGAAGACTAAACTTGACCTCTTACAAACTGGTGCTAGAACTAACCAATGGCCTCATAACAACAGCAGATAATGAACAATAGAGCTATGTAGTGGATGTGCATAGACCAGGTGGGAGGGGCCCAGGATGACTAAGCTTATTAAATGTGAGTGCTACACTTCATTCCATCATCTGTGTTGACTCACTGCAGTTGGGAGCCAAGAAAGCTGAAGTGGGAGTGCCAGCTAGAAAGCATCTGCACTGTCCTGTGATGGAGGATGACACCCCCAAATCTGAACGAACAAGCAGACTCCACACAGAAAACCAATTTGTACTTCCCATCATCACAACTACCCTATATGCAGAGGGAGTCCATAAGTTATTTCGAGAAAAGACTCACAATGTAAAAAACAACTTTGAAAAGCCATTTACCTTCCTAACAAAGCAGTTTCAGATGCCTTATTTTGTGATAAAAATTTCAGATATGGCCTATTTGCAAAGTGTCAAATAAGATCGGATACGTGGAAAAATAAAGAGAAGTTGGGAGACAGACAGACAGACAGACAGACAGACAGACAGACAGACAGAATGGAAATGCTGAGTGGAAACTGAGGACATGCCAAAGCAAAAACCCGAGAGTACAGAACTCCACAACAGGGTCCCTTAGGAACTCAGGAGTAGAAAGCAATAGAATTTAGGAGAACAAATGCTAAATACTGGAAACCACTTATCATTCTACCTTAAAGAACCAAAATCAATCTCAACAGAAAACAAGGCAAAGTACAGATAAAATAAGGTAGAAGCAATAGCAGAGGAGCCAGAGCTCAAGACCTGGTCTCTTCACACCTTTCTAATCCTTTTCTAACACCTTTTAAGGCCCAGCACATACTCGCCCTTAGGCTGCCTCAGTATCTCCCTTACTATCATAGTAAAAACCTCAACCAGTTTTCTTTATGTTAATTCAGGTTGCCTCCTGTTACTTGTACCACAGAATTCGTATTAGCATATCATAATATGCATATTATATAGATGCTGAAGCATGTTGCCAACTTGTTTTTCAGAAGGAGCATTGCTTCCTTTAGCCAAAAATAGGAGACTTTTTTCTCTACTCTTAGAATATCGATTCTAGATATTTCCAATCCTTTGAGTCATTACAAATCCTCAGATATATCCCAAATGTCTGGTAGTATTGAAATGTAACTTTCATACACTATGTGTTAACACACACACACACACACACACACACCAGCAACAACAAAATCAGAAGGATTAAATACCAGGAAGAGATCTAGACACAGAGAACAGAGGCTCCTATTGGCAAATTTTGTTTACCTCCATTTGTGGCTAAATATGGAATAAAAGATGACAGCAAGCTATCGAAGCTTTGAAGGCATGAACAGAGGATGGGTGGGTGTGTACTGTGCCACAGTCAATGAGGAACAGAACATGGTGGACACACCTGGGTCTCCTTGAGATGGATGGGTACAGAAGGATTTCCTCTTCTCAAGACCCTACTGATGAACTTGTTGATGCAGCAAAAGGAGGCCTGGTCAACTGTACTATAGTAATTACAATTTCACTCAACAAGATGGGTATAACCTCAATGGAGAAGACATGTGATGGGGAAGTACTTCTGTATATGTTTATCTTATTGATTGTTGAATGAAGTTCTGTTTGACCAATGAAACAGCAAGTTAGACAGGACTAGGAGTCAAAGAGGATTCTGGGAAATGTAGTAGAGAAGTGGTGATCCAGGCATGGGGTGACATAGCAAAGAGACTCATATTTTAGCAAGGAGAAACAGGAAATGTCCCCTTTTCCCCTCTGCTCTTCCTCCAGTAACGCAATGTGATCCACCAGCAAGGAGGGACGCCAATAAGGCGTCCAATAAGATAATTCTTATAAAATATATAGATTTATGATTAATTGAGACTGAACTAACAGATGAGAATGCTAGTCATTGACCAAGTAGCATTGCACCTAATACAAGTCTCTCTGTGCATTAATTGGGGCCCTAACTCCGGCGGGCAGCTGGCATAAAGCACACATGTGGCGGTGGGGCTCAGCGGCTTTTGGCGGAAAGATTTATTGTAACAGATGCTCATTTAAAATGTTTAATTATTAAATTTTATTTTATGCCTATAGGTGTTTTCCCTGAATGTAGGTCTAACTACCACATGAGGCCAGGAGAGGGCATCAGATACCCTGGAACTGGATCTACTGATGGTTGTGAGTCACCATGTGAGTGCAGAGAATCAAATTCAAATCTGGAAAAGCAGTCAGGGCTCTTAGCCACTGACCCTCCAGAAGTGATCAGTTCATAGATAAAACTGACCCTTTGGTAACCCAGGAGAAACTAAAAGTCATAAAGCTCATGAAAGCATTGAGGTGTTTTACAAATAAACATGGTAAGTTCTCAATGACACTAATTGAAAGGTATCACATGAAAAGCATAAATCTTGGAAACAGCATGCAAACCATGTATGTGTAAAATATATATAAAATGCAGCAAGAACAAAACCATGAATCATAATTATGGAACGATTGCTTACATGAAGAGGTATGTTTGGAGGTGAGCCAATTAATACTCATGTTATTTCCTGAATTTAATTAAAACTCAACCAATATTTACAATATTATAACACAAGTGTTGATCTCATAGAAACGCCCATTGGTTCTAGAAAAAATCTTAGGTGAATTCATTGCATTTACCCAAACACAGATTAAAAATTTCCGTAAAACTACAGTAGTTAAAAACGGTGTGGTATTACATGGAAATAGAAAGGGATGATGTTAAGAAGGACAGTTCCAGGTTGGGAAGGGGTGTTGACAGAGGAGAATAGGAGGTGAATATGATCAAAATACAGTGTGCACATGCAAGGGATTGTCAAAAAATGAATAAAGATCAATCTCACAGGTAAAAGTAATATTGTCATGTCGAAAATAGGACAAATGAGAAATCAGTTTAACAGCTTTAAATATATAAGGATTTGACATGTGGTAAAAATCACATTTGAAATCAGCAGTTAGCTGATAGATCAGCTAGTGAATTTTATTTTGGAAAACTGAAGTTAGAACTATTGTGTATCTTTCACATTCAGTTACAAAAGCCCAGTATTTTCATTAGAAAGTTTAAGCAGAAAGGAATTTATTGCATGGAGCTAAGTGGCTTACAGAACCAGTGAGAGGGCACGAGAGCAGGGTGTGGAAGGATTACAACAGTGTCACTACTTGTGACACCCTAAGCCATGGGGCAAGTCCAGGCAACCAGGCTTGATGCTGAGTTGGTAAGCTGCTCCTATACTTGCTGCATGAAGGCTCAATGCCCTTGCTAGTTTCAGCCTTCGTAGATGGACGCCTCTTACTTTCTGTGTCTGCCTTGCAAAGCTAGGTCCCACAAAATATACTCAATCACCAAAACCGAAACCACCCCCAGAATTTATACATAGACATATGTTTGGAAACTGTAGAATCTAACTTTCCAGTCTGGGGGAGGGAGAGACCATTAGAAGAGGTAGAATAACCCTCCAACAATTCACACTCAAAGACCATAATGGGACACAACAAGATGGCTCAGCTGGTAAAGGGACCTGTTTCCAACCCTGTTGACTTGAGTTTGATTCCAGAACAAACATGGTATAAAGAGAGAACCAGACATGGTCCTCAGATGCAGCCATGGCCCAGATGGGACCGTGGCCCTGGGTGGCATCACCCACAGGTCAGCATCACCCTTGCTTAAGGGTGGCCCTCAGGCCCCAACACTGCCCCAGGTGGGGGCCCAGATCCTGGGCATCCACTTGAGCCCTGATGATGACAGGTGCCATGGACACAGACTGTAGCCATGGTATTGGCCCCTGCTGAGGTCCATGTCTGGGTCCATGGCCCTACAGCAGTCAAGATCTATGTTGGTGTCTGTGGCTCCTGGTGCCATCAAGGGCCATGCTGATGTCAGGTGCCTGGACCATGTTGGGTCTTCATGACTCAGGGCAATAACAGGATGTCTGAGAGGAGTTTAAGTGAGGGTCCAATGATGATGTTGTGCCAGAGGCCTTGAACCAGACCAGTGTCTCATTGCAATGAATATTGTATGCATGGGGATGCTTAGACAAAAGGGTATATTGCATGGCACACCAAAGCACCCAGTGCCACTAAGTTGAATGAAGACGTGTTGGAAAGACAGAGGAGTGCGGTGGTCATTTTGTTGTATTTTTAATTGATTTGGGAGGGTTCTTTTGGGGGGGTATGCTGCAGGGGTGAGGAGAGGATATGGAAGGACTAGGAGGTGAGCAGGACTGTGGTGTATAATGTGAAAGTCCCAAAGAATCAATAAACGGTTATTATATATATGTATATACAGATTAGATGGATAGATAGATAGATAGATAGATAGATAGATAGATAGATAGATAGATAGATAGATAGATCTATCAAAGTTGCCTGACATCACATTACTAGTGGATGTGACCTGGACAAGGCAACCCTTAAAGAATTTGTCACACTATTAAATACCATTATAGAAACTAATATAGTATTTTTAATGTTGTATTGAAATGAATACTTTCCTAGATACCATTGGTGGCAACATACAATTCCAACATTTATTTGAATCAGACAGTTCAATGGCTCTCAATATATTTTCACAGAATGGAACATTAGGAATTTAAATAAAGATGCCCATTCCCCCGTCAGCCATCCTTTGTCTCCTGTTACCCTGGGGCTCCTACTAATATTTCCTTTGTGTGATCTGTCCTGCTGCAACAGCCTTTCATTGTAAGAGATACTATCCCGCTATACAGATGAGGTATAGAGAGGATGAGATACTTGTCAGTGTTTAAGCAGCTAGAAAGCAGTGAACTGGAAGTTGGGCATAAACAGCCTACTGTCAGAACACATTCTCTGGACTGCTCTGCCATATCACCACCATATTAAATTATGAAAATGAAGACTCATAAACACCTACGAATTATCCCAGGATGTAAAGATGGTTCAATTTGGAAAAAAATTAGTAATGTTATTTATTGTAGGCAGACTTCTTTTCTGCCCACCAGTTCCCAAATAACTGACACAGTAACTTAATATTAATTATAAATGCCATCCAATAGCTCAGGCTTGTTACTAGCAATCTCTCACAACTTAAATTAACCCATTTATATTAATCTACATTCTGTCACATGATACTACGTCTCTTTCAACTTGCATCTCCTCTTCCCTTTCTGTGTCTCCCTGGCAATTCCTCTGACTCTGCTCTTCTTCTTCCCAGTGTCCTTAGTCTGGTTCTCCCCCCCACCCAACCTTATCTTGCCCAGCTATTAACTAGTCAGATTCTTTATTAAACCAATCACAGCAACATAAATTCACATGGTGTAAAGGAATATTCCAGGAGCCGGGCGTTGGTGGCACATGCCTTGAATTGCAGCACTCAGGAGGCAGAGGCAGCCTGGTCTACAAAGCAAATTCCAGAACAACCTCCAAAGCAAGACAGAGAAACCTTGTCTCAAAAATTTAAAAAAATGGAATATTCCATATCAATTTATTCTATAATTAATTATAATTTTTAAAATCATATTTCCAGAGGCATTGAATAGCACTCAGTATCTATCTCTAAGAGGAAAAGAATTGACTGAAAAAATCCTGTTAGTAAATAAGAATAAAAAGATCCAATACTAGTAGCAATAATACTTAATTGTGACACAGGAAGACAGGCAAAAGTAGTTAATGATGCAAATCTGTCCTCGTTATCTGACTTGAGTTTTGATCAACATATCAAGTTAGTAAAAAATGAGGTTGCTATTAAAATGAAAATTCAAAATATTTCTATGTAGTAAGTTGTATAATCAGAAAAGTCAGCTATTAATCATTTCTGAGAGTTCAGAAGGTCAATAATCCAAGAAATTAAACTTAAAAAAAAAAAAAAAAACAAGAAGATGGGGCTAGAGAGATGGCTCAGCAGACAACAGCTCTGGCTGCTCTTCCAGAGGTCCTGTGTTCAAATCTCAGCACTCCCATGACCAGTTCCAACTCCAGTTCCAAGAAATCCAATGCCCTTTCTGGCCTTCAAAGATACTGCATATATAAGACATAAGACATACACACAGGCAAAACAGTCAAACACATAAAATTTTAAAACTAGGATATAAATATGTGTGTAGGCAGAAGTGGTAATGTATTGGAGGCAGGAGGTCTGGGGGGTTAAAGCACAAATCTATCTTTCAGGCTGAATGGTACCCATAAACTTGAAATCAGTAAGTCTTGTTTCATCTCCCAAGAACGCATACCAGTTAAAATTCTTTACATTCCTTTCCCTAGCCTATTATGCCTGGAAAAAAATACTTGAAACCACAATGAAGGATGGAGAAATTATTTTTGTGCATCAGTATGCCAGTATTTTCGATGGAAGGAAGGGGAGACGGTCTTCATAGATCCACATGTTATGGTGATTTGACATTTTTATTTACAAGATTTATCGCTAATGCAGAAAAACGGAAATCTTTCTGCAAGAGAAGAGTTGCAAAACTAAGCCAGTTTTATGCATTCCTCTCGTCCTTGACCTACTAGTTAAAACTTCCTGTTTTGTGAAGTAAACAGAAAAGACCCCAGGGTGCTTTGAAGTCTGTGGCTTTGAGGAAATGACAGAGTACAGAATATCCCTGTCATAGAACATGTTACAGGACCCTCACGTCACTGGGGACCTGTTCTGAAGGGAATCTTAAGCTTTGCATAGCCGGGAGCTCAAATGCTTCTGTTCAACTAGGGGTTATCAGCATCCTAAGAACTTGGACCTAACATACTTACTGATCATTTGATGAATTGTCTACTTCTACATCTTCACTAGCCTCCCTCACACTAAGGTTTTCCTGACTAAGATGTCAGCATATTGGTTCATCTTTAGAACTAGACAAGCTTCTGGGGGTGTTCCACATAAAAATGGACTGAGTCAGAAACCTTGGTCTGAGCCTCAAATTACCCACATAGATATCAGCGTGTAATCTCAGCTGAGCCAATTACCCCATTAATCCTCTACAGTCAGCTCATCAATGTTCCCAATCACCTGTTGATTATCAACTCCAATGGTCTTTTCTATTACAATTTGACTGATCTCTGCACTTTTCCTCCTTAACCTTCATGATGTACCTTTGTGTTTTCCTACCACCCATCGGCATGCTATGACAACTTCATGCATCTGTATAATGTATTCTGTTGTATTCTGGTCAGACACAACCTATTGCATTTTCATGAGCCCTACCCACTACTGAACTCTTTCCCTAAAGTCCCCTCCTACTTTCACGGGTTTATTTTTCTCATGTCATCTGATCTTTAACCATATTCGCTAGCATTTGTTATTTGCATCGAGAACTCACTTATTTAGACTTAAAATCACTTTCCCTGCTTAGCCTCACCCAAGGTGACACACTCAAGTCGCAGGAATTCATCCTTGGATTCCGACTACAGACTTCATATTTCCATTCAGCAAAAGCCCAAAAATGCAAGCTCAGACTCAATGGCTATCACATCTTCTCACACTTCCCAGATGGGGAAATCATACTAATTTCTTGAGAAAAGCTGATGTTACTAATTTGTGATTGATGGTTTAAGCAGTAATTTTGAGAAGCAAAGATTCTTTTCATAACTTCGACAATAGGTCAGGTCTTGTGGGTTCTACCTTATTTAGTTTCTTTGTTAGTTATCATCCTTGTCTTGATTTCCCTTGTTCAAGGTTGCTAAACCCGTCTTCTCTTGCCCCCTACCCTCTGAACGGATCCCTTCATGCCTTGCTTGATCCACAAACTTCTCTTATGTACTCCTCCTCCTTTTGTCAATGAGTCTGGGAGTCGTCTCACATGTCTCCCCATGTCTGTAAGGTTATTTAAGCTCTTCTGTTGTATACAAGACCCTTTGAAATGGTCTCATCCTACCTCTACCAGGTAGGATCTCATCACCAGGCTTTTCCCCACATCTCTTGCTCTCTTATTATGTCTTTTATTTTCCTAAAACACAGCATGTTGACCCATGTATCCTTTCCTTCCTGGTATATGCTCCTTCTGATGGAATGCCATTCTAAACCCCAATATGCTTTTTTGTTTGTTTGTTTGTTTGCTCATCCTCCTAGGATCAAGTTCACTGGTCCTTCTCACAACTTATTCCTCATCCCCAATGTGATAGATGGTTTTAGTGACATACCAATCCATGGCTCTCTGTATTTACATTTTTTATTTTATTTAAAATCTTTAATTACTACTCATATTTACATATCCATTCCCCCAATTCCATCACCCTCCCATCCTCCCATGTTCCCCACCATCCCCCCCAACCCATCCCCCAACTCCTCCCCAGGGATAGTGAGGCCCTCCACAGGGGACCTTCAAAGTCTGTCATATCATTTGGGGGAGGGTCTAGGCCCTCCTTGCTGTATCTTGGCTTCAATAGTATCCCTCCATAGGGAATGGGCTTCCAAAGTCTATTTGTGCTCTAGGGTTAAAGATTGGCTCCACTGTTAGAGGTCCCATAGACTGTCTTGGCCTCCTAGCTGGCACCCACATTCACAGGGCTTGGTTGGGTTCAATGCTGTTTCCCCAGCTTTATGACTAGGGTCTCCATGCTCTCACTAGGTCAGGCCCACTGTTTCTGTGGGTTTCTCCAGCACCGTCTTGGCTCCTTTGCTCATCCCTCCTCCCTCTCCACAACTTGATTCCAGGAGTATGGTTCAGTGCTTAGCTGTGGGTGCCTGTTTCTGCTTTGAACAACTACTGGATGAAGGCTCTCGGATGGCAGGCAGAGGGCAGAGAGCCTGTATTTACATTTTTAAAGATTTATTTGTAATTATGTATATTTGTGTGGGCATGGGGCTATATGTGTAGGTGAGTACAAATGCCAGAAAATCTTGCACTTCAGCAAAGGCCATAAGAGGTTGTCAGATCACCTGGAGCTAGAGTTACAGGTGGTTGTGAGATGACCAACATGGATATTGGGAAACAAACTCAGACCTTCTGCACGAGCAGTATTTTCTGGTAACTAACAAGCCATTTTTCCAGCCCTTGCATGTACATTTTTTTCTTTTTTTTAAAGATTATCTTTATTTATTATGTATACAACATTCTGCTTCCATGTATATCTGCACACCAAAAGAGGGCACCAGATCTCATAATGCATGGTTGTGAGCCACCATGTGGTTGCTGGGAATTGAACTCAGGACCTCTGGAAGAGCAGCCAGTGTTCTTAACCTCTGAGCCATCTCTCCAGCCCCTTGCATGTACATTTTTGCTGTGGCCTCACTATAATAAAAGTATACTTCCCTATACCTTCACTTTGCCATTGGCTAGTGCCTTGCTTCATAGAAACTTGGAAGCAGACATGATAATATACCACTTCCAAGCTGCTTTAAGCAAACTGCTAGCATTGCTACAAAAAGAACAAGTCCAAGTTTATCCCAGAAAAATAATGAGATATACCTGGACCAGAGCTTCTCCAATGAGTTGATCTAACTGAGTTTAGCTTCAATCAGTTGACCTTCTAACAGGAATGATCACTTATTATACGAAATTGAGATAGATGATTATTCAGTTTATTTGTAGCAATAGCTCAGCTGATCTCTGAGTTAGGGTTACTACTGCTGAGATGAAACACCACTACCAAGAGCAACTTAGGGAGGAAACTATTTGACTTACTATCCAGAATAATAGTCCATTGAGGAAACTCAATAGTCAAAGCAGGAACTCAAACCCAGTGGAAACCCAGATGCAGGAGCTGATGTAGAGGCCGTGGTGGGGTGATGTTTACTGGCTTGCTTCTCATGACTTTCTCAGCCTGCTTTCTTATAGAACCCAGGACTACTGGTTCAGGTATGTCCCCTTCCACTAGGCTGGCTCTCTCTCATCAATCACTAATTTTAAAAAATTCCCATAGGCTTGCTTGCCCACTGCCTTGTCTTACAGAGGCAATTTCTCAGTTGAGGTTCCCTTCTCTCAGGTGACTTTACCTTGTGTGGAGTTGACATAGAACTAGCCAAGACCACACCTGCTATCAGGTGTGGTCTGTCCCTTGTTCTCCCACAGTGCTCTTGCATTCTTCCATTCTACTTCTCTCCAAGAAAATTAAGAAAACAATGTTAGCACCTTGATCTTCTGCCATTCTTATCTAGTACATCTACAGCTACCAGCAGTGAGCTGAATTCTGCATGCTAAGGTCATTCTTTGCAGGGAAAATTTGAGGCTGGAGATAAGGCTCGAAGGAGAGAGCACTTGCAACAGGTGTTAGCAGCTGAGTTCCAATCCTCAGCTCCCACTTGTCAACCCAGTGCTGTGGCTGATAGAGTCAGGGCTTGCTGCCACCTAGGCAAGTTCCAAGTTCAATGAGAGGCTGTTTCAAGTCAAGGCACCCAATGTCCTCCTCTGGCCATAGGCACACAGCTGTGTATACATCACAGAGAGAGAGAAAAGGAGAGTGAGACAGACAGAGAGATGGAGACAGAGACAGAGAGATAGAGACAGAGATACAGACACATACACACAGAGACAGAGACAGGCAGACAAAGACAAACACAAAGAGAGAGAGAGAGAGAGAGAGAGAGAGAGAGAGAGAGAGAGAGAGAGAGGGACAAAGATACAGAGAACCACCCTGCCTGACACACAATGTTTCCCTCAGATAAATGGAAACTTCAGCCCTTTCCCTCAAGGAGCAAATTCTCCAACCCAAACAATTTTATCCTCTATGTTTTTGAGTATGATGTCTACACACCTTTTATTTACAGATATGAAAATCATGGGAACAAACATCTGATTGTCTAACTAATTTTAACTTTGGTTAGTCACCCAAATCAACCTTTTTTGGATCAGTAATACCTTGAAAATGCTTTGCAAGTAAAAGTCCATTAGTTTCTCAAAGCTTTTGTTCAAGTGTCTGTTTACCACAAGCAAAGATTTGAGAATTAGTCTAGCAAAGGTTTAGTTTTCCAGAAAATTCTGTCTTACAAAAGTGATGGTAGGTCAGGACTTTGTCAGTAAGAGAGGAAATCTGAAAAGCATGGTCTTGGAAAGATGCCAAAGTCAAAAGACTACTTCACATTCCACACTCACTGCCAAACCCAAAGGAACAGGCAGTGGAGGAGCTTGTGGGAGTCCAGAGAAGGGCAACTTGGGTAGCCAATTCTCACATTCATGAAAAGGTTTGCTATCCTTGTTTAGAATTGTTGTCTAACCTTGAGTTCTGGCAAGGGTCAGTCACACTGGCAAGATTTGGACAATCTCTGTCATAAAACTTTCCACATTGTAATGGAAGAATTTTGTATTTAATTCCTTTGTGTTTTATACACAAGTGACAAGCTTTGTGATGTTACAGGGACACTCAGAGTGATGACTATGGTCAAGATAAAGCTCTCTGGGGGACATGCTTAACCTGTAATATTCTATGAAGACTCCAAAGAAAACTTTATGCATTATCATATATTTATATAAAATACTTGCCCAAAGTGATTGTTATGTAAGTGAAATCGATTTTTAAAATTGTTTTCTACTTTTCATTTCCTTCCCAGTGCCATGATGGACTGAGTATGGCCAAGGGACCCACACACAGGCCTGTCTACAGGCTTTGAGAAGAAAATACAGGCCCTATTATGGTGAGTAAATGTACGGTATGTTATGGAAGAGGAAAAGAAAGACAGAATGGTTCATTTCATATGAACAGAGGCATATCTGAAGAGGTGATAGTGGTGAGGAGCAGGCTGAGAAGGGTAGCTTGATTGCCAACCAGGGTCATGGCTATGTCTGAGCCTGGGCTGCTGCCAGAGCCCATGGCTAGGTTCATGGCCCTGATGCAGTCACGGTCTGTGTTGATGTCCGAGGCTCCTGATAACACCAAAGGCAGAGACGTCAGGGCTGTAGAGACTTGGCCCCGCCCATCACTGGCCACAACACTGGGGATAAATGGTCCTGCCCCTCACTGGCTGAAGCACTCAGAAGAAAGGATCCTACACCTCACTCAGGCAGCAGAATGGAGCTGACCCTGTTCATAGGGCATGTGCAAGCTGGCCCGGAGGGCATGAGAATGGGAGAGCAGGTTATACCCCTCTCATCTGTCACATGGTGGCATGGGTGAGGGAAAGGTGCCCTTCTCCCCTCACCCCTCGACACCTGCAGCAGGTGGAGGACATAACCCAACCCTTCACCAATTACAGCACTGGGGAGAACGGGCCCTGTTCCTCACCTGGACAGCACAATGGGGCTGAACTTGGTGGCAGAGGAGCAGGTGAGCTGGCCCCGAGAGTGTGAGAGTGGGATAGTTGGCCATACCCGCCTCTTCTCCCATGTGGTGGTGAGGACAAGGGAAAGATTTCCTGCATGCCCCCTCCCACCTTGACCCTGCTACCTATGGTGGTCGAGAGAGCTGACTCTCCCCCTTACCAGCTGCGGCACTCTATAAAGTGGACCCTGCACCCCGCTTGGGCAGCACAGTAGAGCTGACCCTATTGACGAGGATGCAAGTGAATCACCCCAAAAATGTAAGCATGGAAGATATGGTCCCATTCCTCATCTCTCATATGGTGGTGAGGGCAGGGGAGAGATGCCTCCCTCCCAACCCTCGCCGCCTATAGCAGGTGGCCTTGAGGTCATAAGAACAGGATAACCTGTCCCTGCCCTCATCAGCTGCAGCACTTGGGAGAGTGGCTCCTACACCTCACCTGTATAACACAGTAGAACTGTCCCTGAAGGTGTAGGTGTGGGAGAACCGACCCTGAGGACATAAAAGCAGGAGAACTGGCCCCGCCCCTTGCTCATCACTGTAAGGGGTGAATTAGCAAGGTCAATGCAGAAGAGCTCACCCTGGTGGTGAGAGAGAGCGGGCAGGCTGACCAACCCTGCGACTACCCAGGCTCAGAACCAGAGTTATGAGTTGGCCTACCCCAGCATCACCCCATCTGTGATCTGCCAGAGCATGTGAAGGATCCTGCAGACCCAAAGCTGCAGGATCTCCATGACACAGGACAACAGGATATCCAAGGGGAGTCCCAATGAGGGCCCATCATCGATAGTGTTGCAGAAACCAAAGGCCTAGAGCCAGACCAATAACTCTTTCCAACGAACAGTTGCATGCATAAATATATGGATAAAGGGGTTTAATACATGACTCACTGTCACACTGTGGCTTCCCTGATGAGATTTTTCCTTTTTTTTTCTTTCTTTTCTCTTAAATTTTATTTTAGTTTATTTTGGCAGGGGAGGTTGCAAGGGCAGAGGTCAGATATGAAGGGAAAGGAAATGAATGGGATCGAGATGCATGATGGGAAAGATAAAGAATAAATAAAAAGAAAGTTTAAAAATATAAATATAATTACATCATCCCCCCTCATTTCTCTTTCCTCTCTCCAACACTTTCCATATTCCTCTAACCTCACCTCAAATGCACGGCCTCTTTTCTTTTAAATATATATATTTATATAAATATATATAAATAAATATATATAAATAAATATATATAAATATATATTTATATAATATATATATATAATATATAATAATATATAATATATAAATATATATATAAATATATATAATATATAAATATATATTTGTATATATGCATATTATATAATATAATTGTATATATGCATATATGAAAAATACACACATATATTAATAAATCTATAAATATAGACTGCTGAGTCCACTTAGCATTGCTTGTATTATATGATCTCAGGGCTGACCACTTGGCATTGGATTACCAATTACATTTCTATTTTTTAACATATATCATAAAAATTACAACTTTAGTATAAAAATAGTAACTGTCTTATACAAAACGATATCTGTCCTCACATAAAAGCTGGAAATTAATAAAGAATGCTTTCTCAGGGAGCACTGAACCCAAACCAAACAGTGGAGAAAAAACAAACAAACAAACAGAAACCTTATTGGGCACTTCCAGTGGGGAGTAACCACCCCTTCCAGGCAATCATGGCTCCCTCTCCAAATTAAGTTGAAGATAAATGAATCTCTCCCTCTCTGGCTCCCAATCTCTAAACTCCATGGAGACTAGTGACCTTCTGATGCAGGTCCATTGAAAAGATTGCTATTTCCTGCAGCTATATGCCAGGAATGTGTTTCTAACCTATTTCCTCAACTAAGTAAATGCACATTATTTTAAATTTGTTTTACTATTGCCTTTTCATCTATGTGCATGCGTGTGAGTCTTTGTGAGTATATATGCATAATGTATGTACAGAAGCCTGCATAAACTCACCCAGGTCCTCATGAACTGGGGTTACAGGTAGACGAAAACCACCACGTGGGAGCTGGAAACCAAACACTGGTCCTCAGAAACAACAGCAGCAAATAAAACCTGGATCAAAGTCCTTGTCTTCCTCCTCAGTTGTCCTGGAGATTGACTTCATATGGATCGCTGCCTCCCATTCTCCCAAAACAAATTAGAAAAACAACAACAACAAACTTCTCTTGGGAAAGGTACAGTAAAATGATTTGTATAGATTAATAAAGCTTTTTGCTAAGTTTCTCTTCTTCTCTAGTTAAAATTAAACCCCACCACACAGCAATACACACACACACACACACACACACACACACACACACACACACACACACACACACACACGAAAACTCATAGATAAGTAGGGAACACAGAAACTCATTTACAGTCTCATTTCCTGCTGTCTTCTATATCGGATATTTGTCATTGCTTTTGTGGCTCTGCCTCCAGATAACTTGAAAGGGGGCAACTACAGTTCCTCCTCCCCAAACTTAAGGCTGAGGGATGACCAAATTCCTGGGAAACAATTTAATATTTAACAGGCTGTCACTTCAGGAGGTCTCAGATTTGGAGTACCGAAGTTGTGTTCCTAAGAGTCCTCCTGATTGCAAACCACCACTAGATGTCCCTCTTCCCCTCAACCTTAACAATGAATGAGCCTCTAGACTTCCCAGGCTCTGCCACTAACGGGGCAAGTAGACACCAGGGTGGACAGAAGCCATCCTTGGGCAATAAGCTGTTTGAATCTTAGCTAGCACATGGCAGCCTTGGAGAAGCCCACCAGTATCTTGCTGGCTTCTGAAGCATAAACATTTTCCTATGCATTCTACCCCATCATTGAGTCCATCATTTCATCAGGGCAGTAAATCCTGTAACCAGAAAGCTTTGCCAGTGGACTTTTTTCCTCCTTAAGTCTTTTCTTCTTCCCCATGGACTTGAAGGATCTCCAGAGCCAACCAAACCCTAAACATAAGTTTTTGGACCTTCAATTTTTACTCAGTAGCCTCTTGGAGCATGGCCTCTACAACAAAAACAGAAGCCAGGTCAATATTATAACAGATTATATATTAGCCTGAGACCAGTCACTTCCCGTGTAGGTAGAAGACACAGAAAAGTCAGCCATGACTGTATCCATGGTAAATTCTACTGAGAAACCCATCAGATCTCATAAAGCACCAGTGTTTCTCTGCATAGACTCTTGACCCTATGACCTTGATTTTCCTTATCCATTTCTGTGGTATATGCTAACCTCACTGCTCCATTCCCTTGAAGTTATTAATGGTTATACCCAAAACCATGGTGGTGATTGGTCAGTATCAACAGATTCACAGTCTGATGAATTATACACCCATGTATGAGTATCAGGGATGGGAAAGCTGGACACAGGTAACTCTTCTGGACAAGGGCAGGCTGAAACCTTAAACTAGCCAAGGCAGGACAAAACTGAACTCACAGTGGCTGAAAAACCCTTTCATAGATGAAATGTTACATCCACCAATGTTCTAAGAATGTAAAACTACCATGATTACCAAATTTAAAAGATAATGAAGACAGTAATGATAGAAGAGATAGTTCCAAAACCCCTGAAGTAAAATACTCAGAAAGCCACGAAGGAAAAAAATGTAAGCATGGTTTACTAAGACATCTCTGAGTATGATTTTCACTGTCTCCTCCAACTTCAACAGAACTTGGAAATGAAGGGAGAAGACATTGTATCTCTTGGGTTTTTGGATAGATCAAGATGGCTTATTTTGTCAGAAGCTGCACAAGAAAGTAAAGACACAAAGTTTATGTAAGAAATTGGGCTGAGGGCTTCCCTGTGGGTTAAAAGAGGGCTGTAGACATTGCAGATTAGTGGTGAAATCTAGTGATGGTTGGCTTGAGTCATCTAAAATGGTTGGAACGGGGCACAGGGCTTTGAAGAAGTGGAAGATGTATTTTCACTGTAATTTGTTTGAGCTCACAGAGGTCTGCATCAAAAAGACTAGCTGAGTCCTCAGTGGAAGTTATTAAAAGAAAATAAGTTACAATAATTTCAAATTTTAAAGTGTTTAATTTAAAAGGTATTCTTTTTTATTTTATTTATTTTTGGGTTTTGGAGCCAGGGTTTCTCTGTGTAGTCCTGGCTGTCCTAGCCCTTGCTCTGTAGACCTGCCTCTGCCTCCTGAGGGCTGGGATTAAAGGCATGCACCACCACTGCCCGGCTGATGAAGGCAACTTTTAAAAGACAGCATTTAACCGAGGGCTTGCTTACAGCCTCAGAGGGCTAGTCCATTACCACTGTGGCAGGAAAGGGGAGGCAGGCAGGCAGGCAGCAGTAGCTGGGAGCAGTAGCTGATCTGCCAGTTGCAGGCAGAAAGAGAGTAAAATTGGGACTTTTATGGGCTTCAAGGACATAAATTTGATCTAGTAGGGAAGGGAATAACAGATCTGGGAGGAGTTCGAGGCTAGAAGAGAATAAGATTAAAATACATTGTATAAAATCTCAAAGAAAGATAGTAACATCAAATTAAACTGACTAGAAATAATATTTTAAACATAAATATTCCTAATGGAATAAAATATATAATACAGAAATTCAGACCCCCCCCCAAGGAAACAAGGCACTGTCAAAAAGGGAGACTTCGGGGAACTCTTGGTCCCCAGACTGATCGCTGGGAAACCAACATGGAACTAATCTAGACCCCATGAATGTGGGTGTCAGTGAGGAGGCCTCAGAAATCTATGGGGCTTCTTGTAGTAGCTCAGTACTCATCTCTAGCATAGGAATGGACTGTGGGAGCCCATCCCACATAGAGGGATACTCCCTCATCCTAGACACACGGGGGGAGGGCCTAGACCCTATCCCAAAAGATATGACAGACACTGAAGACCACCCCCATGGAAGGCCTCACCCTCCCTGGGGAGCAGAAAGAGTATGGGATAGATAGGGTGTTGGGGGGGGCAGGGGAGGAGGGAGGGAGAGGGAACTGGGATTGACATGTAAAACAATCTTGTTTCTAATTTAATAAAAAAAAAATGGGAGACTTCACTCTGTCTCTCTCAGTCAATGGCAGGAAAGGCAAAAGAGCAGCAGAGATTTTAAGACAGAATCAACATGGTCAGCCTAACAAAAATGCAGAATTTTGCACTCAACTCTGGAAGGATACTAGCTCTATCCAACCATGTAACTACACTGATACCAAGGCAGTCTTGATTTCTGAATTCCAGGATAAAGCTGAAGTACACTAAGGGACCAGGTTACCATTCTTTTTTTTAAAGATTTTATTTATTAATTATGTATACAAGATTTCACTTCCATGTATACCTGCACACCAGAAGAGGGCACCAGATCTCATAACAGATGGTTGTAAGCCACCATGTGGTTGCTGGGAATTGAACTTAGGTCCTCTGGAAGAGCAGTCAGTGCTCTTAACCTCTGAGCCATCTCTCCAGCCCCTGGTTACCATTCTTTATCAGTCTTAACTACATAGACTGGAAGTGACTGAGCCATGTCTTAACATCTCTTAGGAAAATATTATGCTCATAACTACAGAAGGAAGATGACACGTGTGTCACACATCTCAACTGTCACAAAGTCTTTTTTCTTGGGTTGGTGGTAGAGATATTTAGGGGAGCCAAATAATATTAATGATGGTGATTCTACCTAAAGATGAAAAGAAAAGAGAAGACATGATTTGAGTTATTTTTTAAAAACCAACAAACAGAAACCATGCCCACCCAACCAATCAGTAGTAAAGTTATCTTAGGGCTCACTGGCAAATGTTAACAAAATCCCTTCCAAGCAAAATTAAACTGGAAAATAAGGATGGGGGATAAATAGACAAATTGTTTTAATGAAAATAATGCTGGAGAAAGGGTGGGAAGGAAGTAAATTTGTGAATCAGTAGCAAATTACTGAATTCGAGAAAGGGAAACACATGGATCTGCATTGACAGATGTTAAAATGTTTCTGAAAGTCATTTTTTAAGTGTACAAAACTTCAAAGTAACTGAACAAATAATTTCAAGATGGCAAATTATAATGAAGAAAGGAAGGCACACATTCGTAATAAGGAGAAATAAAGAGAGTCAATTAAATAACCCTACTATACAAAGCCCTGTCAAAGGAAAGGTAAAAGAAAACAAAAATTTCTACTGTTTGTAAGACATATTCCCCATGTAACAAGAAATTAAAAGGAGGTAAGGAGTGAGCTGGAGTCTTAGAAATGATGATCTTTAAAGAAATGTGAATTCAAGCAAATAAGCAAAAAAAAAAATGGTTGAAAATGGGCATATTCAATCATTCACAATAGCTAAAAAGGAATTTAAAAGTTGATAAATTGCTTCAAATTGAAAAACACAACTTATAAAAATAGACAGAGGCTATGTAAAGGAAAAAGTAATTTAAACAAATTGTCAGTGTTGTACATGAGCAAAAGAAATTAATATTAAAAGTGAGAAATAAATATATGCCAATTTGACAAAATCAAAGAATTTCTTCCTAACTGGTACTGATGAAAAGAATGGGCTTTCTCAGAACTGAAAATCCTGGTCAGCCAGAAGTAGGAAGGACTGATGCATGTACTGAACTGGCCCTTTTCTTCCTGAATCTTACCTGAGGGAAGCTATAATGAAGATATGAGAATCTGATGAGGTTGCACTGAGAGCATGGACTACTCTTCCAGAAGACAAAGTCCTCTTCCTAGTACCCACAAGGGGCAGCTCTCAACTTCTTCCAACACCAATTCCAGGGGACCCGATGTTCTCTAGCCTCATACAGGTGATTTGAAAACTGTTTTGCAACTTAGTTTATTGAACACTACCATGCACTTCTGCTCTAACACACTGCTATAAATTAACTCAGTAAGGCAGTGGTGTACTTGAGTGACCATTATTCCCCCCAAACTAATATTTGCTCACTTACTTTGCCCACATGCTTCTGTGTGGATAAAGAAACCAAAGAATGTGAGCCATATGAACAGAAGCAGAGGATTGCTGTCATTTGCAGACCTTGTGGTTCTCGATATGAAAATTCTGAGTCACAGACATTTGATGTTATTACTGACCAGTGTTTTCTTTCCTTTTCTGAATTATTCCTTAGTTATTGTTTACATAATTACCATTTCTTCTAATACAGATTCCTATCCATGTCTTGCTCTTCTCTGATTCCTTGTAGTCCAGGCACTGTGATGTGATCTAAAACATGTCTTAATAGAATCTAAACCTTGACCAAAAATTATGAGAACTCATTCATTTCAGCTGAGCCCAGATGGTTTCTGTTAGAGGAGAATTCCTGTAATTCCTACTTCAGAGCCCAGTGCCTGTTGATTCCCAAACACAATTTCTTAGTAGTCTAATTAATTTTATAAAACTTTAAATTTCCTTTCAACTAATTTCTCTTTTAATTTTTCCAAGGTAAAATTTACTACTACAACAACAACAAAAAAAAAAACCCCACAAAAAACAAGCAAACCAAAAACTCTAACCAATGTTCTAAGATGACAAATTACAAAGTTTGTTTAAATGTTTCTATTTTTTTTTTTACTTAATTGTGGGGTGTGGCACATAAGTGCCTCACCAGAAAATGCCAAAAGAAGATATCAGATACCCTGGAGTTTCAGTGGTTGTGAGCTGCCTGATGTGGGTGCTGAGAACTGAACTCTGGTCTTTTGTGTGCTCTTAACAACTGAGCCAGCTCTCCAGCTCCTTCCTTCCTTCCTTCCTTCCTTCCTTCCTTCCTTCCTTCCTTCCTTCCTTTCTTCCTTCCTTCCTTTCCAATATTTAGGATGGTTATTCATTATAAACGAACATTCAGAAATTAGTTTTTTTCTAATAGTAATTAACAGCTAAAATATAAGAGAAGGATTCCATCCATGTTTTTCCTTCACATATTTAATACATTTTAATTAAAATATAATTGTATTACTTATCCTTATTCCTTTCCTCCCTCCAGCCCCTCCCATGTCCCTTCCTCTAGTCCTTTCTATGCCATCCCCCAATCGCAAATGGATAGCTTCTTTTATTTTACTATTGTTACATGTACACTGTAGGGGATGCTGTAGCCACACCTGCTTAGGGGCTGGCTACAGGTGTGCCTGACCATGCCTGCAAGGGTGTGGTCAGGGTGACATAGGAAGGTGGAAGAGTTAGGGACACTTACGTGGCGGCCCTGCTTTCATTTTCATCTTCAGCTTGCTGTACTTACTGCTGCCTGCCGGCTGGCTAGGTCTCTATAACTAAGGCTTTTCCCTATTAAATTCCCTTGTATTTTTACCTGGCTCCGTATTGGTAATTTCCCACATTATCTGGTTGTCAGAAGCAGGATCTTGTAAACCTAGGGCCCTTTTGGGACAGCCTGCAGGTTCCACGGGGATGGCAGACTAGGCTGGGAAAGCGCTCCCTATCTCCACAGGTGCTCCCAGCTCCCAACTGACCTGATGTGCCACATAAGTGTGTCCCTGCTCCGCTGGGCTGCTGAGAACTGTCCGCCCAGCTGGGAGACTTCCACAGACCTCCCCATGGTACTGTTGCAGTTTCTAGCTGCGTGCATAGGACCCGTGCTTGGAGGCCTCCTGCCCTTGAACCAAGTAGGCCTCAGAGGTAAGCCTCAGCTTTCAGCAGGGCCCACGGGTTCCTCTGGCTGTGGAGGACGTAAAGCTGCACCTCTTTCAGTTGTTGCAGCCAAAAGGCCATATACTCTCTAAAAGTGCAGCCACCTTTGTGACCTCTCTCCACCGCTACCACCATCTTGCCTGACCAACCTCTGCCAAACGCCCACTTACTAACTGAACACCTACACCACCTGCTGTTCAAAGATAGTTACTGCATCTGGAGTAGAAATCAGGAAAAATCAGAGCGGAATATTTATCATTTGCTAAAATTGGTAATATTTTTTGCCTATTACATGAATTCAATGTTTGAGGAGGACGCTAATCTGCCAATTACCGGCCTATATGCAGTAATGGCAGTTAGCTTGCTGGTACAAATAACATTCCTAGCCAGAGGCCTCAGGAACAGGGATAAAGATAACCTTACCACCTGCTTGCAGGAAATAACAGCTTTATGCAACGAGGTTTTGGAGAACAGATTAGGTCAGGCCACAATTGTGCAGCAAGTGGAACAGAAATTGGATGCTAAGCTTGGCTCTGTGTCCAATACGCTAAAGACAGAGCTGTCTGTTACCCAAGATGAGATGCAGCATATTTATGATAAGATAAACACAGAGAGATCATCCATGTCTGAGGCATTAGAGGCTAGGGTGTCAGAGGACCCTTATGAACTAAAGAATATCTGTAGCCAGCTAGAAACTCAGATAGACTCTGTGACCCAGAAACTAGATGCAAAGGTGCAAAATACCCAGGATAGCATTGAAGAATTAGACAATGCCAGTCAATCAATTATTGAAGCATCTAAGGTAGCAGATCACAAAATACATTCATGAGCAACCTTTAACAGGGTGACACCCACAGATTGGGAATGATTGGTGGCAGTTGTACTTGAAAATTCATGCCAAATCCAATGGAGGGCATTGGTCAGGGAGGAAGCGAAGCTCCTTGAGCATCAAGGCATAAAGGAAGGTTATGAAGCCCCCCTAGATAAGATTCTTGGTGAGGGTATTTATGCTAACCCACAGGCTCAGGCTGAATATGATGACCATATACTGTCCCTATGCAGAAAAGAAGCATTAAATGCCTGGGATAAGGTTTGTGAGCCAGGAGAATGCCTAGAAGCTTATACCAGAATAGAACAGGGACCTACAGAACAGTTCCAAAGGTTAGCTAAGGCAGTAGAATTACAGGTAACAGATCCAGAAACAAGACAATCAATTATATACACAATAGCTTATGAAAATGCAAACCCAATATGCAAAAGAATACTTTTGCCCTTAAAGATCAGATCAGCTCCTCTGGAAGAATGGGTTTTGCATGCAGCCAACATTGACTATAATGTACAAGATACTGGAGCTTGGGTAGGAAAAGCCATCTCAAAAGGTTTAAAAAGGCAACAGGAGATTAAGAGTTCAAGAGGTGAGGAGCAAGGGCTTGGGAAGGAGAAGATCTTGTATTTTTACCTGGCTCTGTATTGGTAATTTCCCACATTAGTGCACAAATGAATAAACACACCCTGATAAATCTGTTTTTGTTTTTTTATGTGAATATGGCTTCAGGGCTAATCATTCTGCCTTGGACAGTCAATATGGGGGCTCATCCCTGGGAGGAGCTAATTTCCCTTCTCCCAGCAGTCAGTCATTGCTGCCTGTAGTTCCTTGTCTAGGGCTTGACCCTGTGCTATTTCCCTCCACCAATATTAGCACATCTATTACTATTGCCATCATTTTGATCTGGTTTAGGTTGCCCTCTCTTAAGAGAGGCAACCACACAGCAGATTTTCTGAGATTTTGGCTTATAAGTTTTCCTACCCACTAGTCTGTAACGTTCCCAGAGCTATATATTCAGGAGCTGTGCTGCAGAAATATCCATCTGGCTGGGCTCCCCATGATCCAGCCATCTCTGCTTTCTGTCCAGTTGTGGTTTTCTGTAATGGTCTCCATTTGTTCTAAAGAGAAGCTCCTTTGATGGGTGTGGTAGCTATACCCGTACTTCTGTCATAGGACTAACATTTAAGGATCACGCTGGTCTAGCAAAGTGGCAGTATGTAGATTCTAAGATGCATAAACTTGTTAGCCCTGGATAGTTCTCTATGTTTCTAGCACCTGAAGAGAATTCCTTCCTGTTGAGTGGGCCTTAAGTCCAATTAGACAAATGTTAGTTGCCATCAACATATGAGTACCACTTATTGTACCTTTGCTTTGCCACGCTGGTCATTGATGTGGTTCATAAATGTTATAGCTGGGTGGCACTACTCATTGCTCCCTCCCCACAGTAGCTGTTAATAAAAGGAAATAAAAATCCATAGATATAAACATGTAGAAAATGGATAGGAACAACATTGAAGGTCCTACAATGTAACTGGAAGACTTAAAAGTTCTAAAGACAGAAATATTCCAAGTGTTTGGATGTTAATTCTCTTCAAATTATTCCTCTACATATTCTGATTCATAGATTTGTCTTTAAACACCTTTATTCCCATAAATGTTAGTATTTCTCCAGGTGTGTCCTCTACAGAAGTGTCCCTATCCTGATCAATATGCATGCTTCTTTGAGCAACTGGAAACACTCATTTTCTAGAGGCATCTGTTTGCCAGTGAATTGCTGGTCATCATCTGATATTGCTTTCTAAGCAGGAGCAGTGTCTGATGATAAGATTGCTCTTGCTGAACATCCCAGAAGAAAATACTATCTAAATCTCTATGTGTACTTCTGTGTGTACTTCTATGTGTACTTCAGAGTACTTCCCCAACTCTGAAATTTTACATATCGTAAATGACCTCAGTATTCACACAGGTGGTTAAACCAGAGGTAAAAGTGGTTTCCTCATCATCTTGTTTTCCTGTGTCACCCACAGCCCACTCACCATTCTTCTTGGCTTTGTCTTACCTCTTGTATCAAAAACATGATCACACCTTGATATCCACCCCATCAGCACCATTGTCTAAGCCCATTTCTTCCCTCAGACTTACCAGTGGCATTCTGTTGCTCTCCTTATCCATTAGTATCCCCATTTACATGATGACACAGTCTGCAATCTTTGAAACTTCATAGCTCATCATTTCCTTCCCAGTCTTCAAGCCCTTCAGCAGCTTGTTTCTTAGAATGAAAGAGAATTCTCTTTTGCATAAATTACAGGGTTTGTCTTAATGCAGTTCCTGACAATTACCTCACTGTTTTTCCTGTTCCATGTATGTAATCTAGCAGACTTTTAAGGGTAAGCATTTAATCTTACACATGATATTCCATCAGCTTTCCTGTACCCCTACATTCACCAACATCATTTCTAAATAGTAGTCAGCAACAAAATTTAAAGTCACTTTCTCAGAAAAAGCCTTGTTCACAACACAAACACTCTTGGAAAAAATGCCTCACGCAATGATTCCTCTTCTGACTTCTGTCTTTCATAGCTCTGTAAAGAAGGTGCTGAGTGTGTTTACTTTCTTTCTCAACTATGTTCCAGGTGCTTTAAACATTCTCCACTAGCAGCCATAAAAACTGAAAAGAAGTTTAGAAAAGAAAGGTGTAAATTTATTTTTAAAGTCAGAGTAAAAACAGATATAGTCTAATGAACATATAAATAGAAAGGTACTCAGCTGTGATTAATAGAAGCACATAGAAGTTCTCTTTTCTGATAGTATTTATTTTTTATTTCATTTTTAGAAACAAGCTTGTTTTACATGTCAATCCCAATTCACTCTCTCTTCCCTCCTCCCCTGCCCCCCACCAACCCCCTATCCCATCTCCTTTCTGCTCCCCAGGGAGGGTATGGCCTTCCATTGGGGGATTTTCAAAGTCTGCACATAGAAGTTCTTCATCAAGCTGGGTGGTAGTTGCTGGTGGCACTTGCCTTTAATCCGAGCATTCACTCAGGAGACAGAGGCGGGTGTATGTCAGTGAGTATGAGGCCATCCTGGTCCACAAATCTGCACAGAGAAACAATGTCTCCAAAAAAACAACAACAGCAAAAGTTTTTAATTGAAGAATTGGGGGTGGGGTGCCAGTCACTGAAGTTGAGATAAATTTATTTTGCATTTTTAAAAATTATTTATCATTTACTATTTTTATGAGTATTTTCCCTGCTTGCAGAAGTGCGCATTATTTATTTATTGTCTTTATGCTTATGAGGATTTTCCCTCCATGAACGAGTATGCACTGTGTTTGTAGACAGAAGAAGATGATGGCTCTCCTGGAACTGGAGTTAAAGATGGTTGTGAACTACTATATGGGTGCTGGGAACTCTAGGTCCTCTGAAGAGTAATAAGCTTTCTTAACTACTTGACCATCTCTCCAGACTCCAAGAGAGACTTCTTGAAGCACATGGTAGTTTCTTCTCTGTCTTATCCTACTGCTGAGAGCTAGACCCTAACCTATGACCTGCATATATTGTTCAATGACTAATAATCAAGAAGAACTCAGCAGAGAATCCAGAAGTGCTGCAAGGAAAAACAAAAGACGAATGACAGGCAGATGAAGAATCATCACAATAGCACTGCTAGGAAGCTGTGGGTGATGCCAGAAGCCTGATGACAGAGACTGGGGCTCGGAGAAGAAATCAGACAACAAAGTGCTGAAACATGAACCATCAGTGCTCAGGAGAAGTAGAGAATCAAAACATCACAAAGGTCCTACTGACAAGGTCCATATGAAAGCTAAGCGCATCAGGGAAGACAGCACACGCGTGATTCATCCTTTTTTACAGGAGTAGTTTGTGATTCACAGAAAAACTGGGAAATCGAGTGCAAAGGTCTCAGAACCTCACCATATGCATGAATTCACACACTACTGACATCCAGAGCTTATTATACTCAGTGAACCAGTGTCGGTACATCCTTACAGCTCACTTCTGGGAGCTGCACACTCTATGAGTTTGGAGAAGTGCATCCAATATGTTCACACCATCATACAGAATAGCTTCCTTTAGTCAGTGTAGATGAAAGCTGATATTCTCTACAGAAGATCTGCCTGTTCTCCTCGCTAACTTCCCTATTCTGTTAAGGGCACCCTTCCCTCCACTCTATGCCTTGGTTAGCACTGATCTTTTTTACTGCCTCCACAGTTTTGTATTTCCAGAATGTCTCATGTTTGGAATTCTGCAGTATACAGTCTTTTTAGTCTAGTCTCTTACTTAGAAACATGATGTTGAGGTTTCTCAATGTGTCTTCATGGATTAGTTGCTCATGTCTTCTGAATGCTAAATAGCATTCCTAGGCCGAGTTGTGCCATGACTTATTTATACATTCACCTGCTGAAGATCATGTTAGCTACTTCCAAGTTTGGGCAGCTATAAATAAAACTGCTGTAAGCATTTATGTGCAGGCCTTTATGTTTGGAGAAGTGCATTGAAATAACATTTCAAATCATTTGGGTAAATACCAAAGGTTATGACATCTGGACCACATTTAGGGTATGCTTACTTTTATAAGGGATTGCCAAATGGTCTTCCAAAGTGACTACACCATTGCGTGTCTCTATCAGCAGTGAATGAGACTTTCCATGGTTTCACATCCTCACCAGCATTTGGTATTATCGGTATTTTGGATTTTTGCTTCTGTCTACTACTTCTTTCTGTGGTAATCTCAATTGTCAATTTGACATAATTTAGAATCACCTGGGAAGAGCTTGTCACTGAAGGACTGGCCAGATCAGGTTGGCCTGTGGGTATATCTGTGGGGGATTGTCTTCACACTAGTGTTAATTGATGTGGGGCAACTCAGCCTAGTATGGGTGGTACCACTCCCTGGGCTTTGGTTCTGGATTCTGTAAGAATGATAAAGTGAGTTGGGCATTGGCATACATGTATTCACTTCTCTCTGCTCTTGATTGTGGTGTGATGTCGCTAGCTCTTTGAGTTCCTGCTACCTTAACTTTCTTAGTATTGTCACTGTAATAGAAAAGAAACCAAGATAATGACAGTCATAGTAACTAGCTACAGGAGGGGTTTTATTAGTTCCTTTAGATTTTCCATATGGGTTACCATACCACATGGATAAGTATAGTTTTGGTTTTAATTTTATGCTGTTTTTACCTTTTCTTCTCATTCCATATTAGCTAAGGCTTCCATGATCATGTTGATAAGGAGTGATGAGGGGAAATATTTTTGTCTTCTTCCAGATCTTAAAGGAAAAGCTTCTGGCTCCAAGCTTCTCACCAGTGAGGACTTTGTTAGTAAGAATAACAGGTTAGCAGGCTGTATGTTACTTTTTGCTGTATGGAATATCTGTCTTAAGTTCTTGTCACACCTATAGTGACTCAGTTTTATGTAGCAACAATTTTGATTTGAGTTAATCTACTTTGAATATAAGCACTGAGAAAGAATGGGTCTCATCTGTTTACCCAAGTAAATAAGCCCATCTGCATACCAGAAGAGACTGATTTATTTGTACCAGTAAATGGCACCTGGGAAGTATACCCATCATATAAGAAAGAGCAACCTGTGATTATTATCACACCAGTCAGAATCCCTCGCCTGGGACTATAATATAAGGGATACTCCAAGACCAAAAATGTTGCAGGCTCTCTGACTATCTACCCAATCACTCATCACAAATTCCATCCAGGAAAATTGGCACAACAATTGGGGTACTGCTTCTATCCACAGGTGCCAGCACAAATGCAACTATCTTCTGCCTGTGACAGTCAGCCCTCTTACCTGACTCTCAGACGGCCTTCTACCTGGACCTGGATGTGACAGCTCTGTGCCTGCACAGCTCCACACCTGTGATCCTTAGGGCTTCTCATCAGGCCCACTATGGACTCTCCCTCTCAGTCCATATTGGTTTATCTGAACTTCGGTACCTCCTCTGTGAACTACAACCATTTAAATAATTTCATAACTATTCTATAATCGGTATGTTTGTGCATTGTGGTGTGATCTGTAAGGACTGAAATTTAGAAGAAAAAAAGCCTCTGATTACCAATGGCCAGCTTTCAGGGAAAATGAGAAACACTTGGAAAACTGCAGTCAGAGACCAGTGTAGTCTGCGGATTTACTAGGTGTTGGATAGATTCTGACTCTCTGGAAAGATAGAAATGTGTTCATCTGTGTAACAAGCTCATGACAATTTCCTGTAGGTATTGTTATAGCTGTTGTTTATCATGCTGAGAAAACTCTTCCTCCATACTTTGCTGAGAGATGACATATTATGAGTGAGTGTCAGATTTGCATTTCTGGATTGCAGGCTATTTGGTCATTCTGTGTAATTTTTTTTTATAGATTTTGGACTCAATTTGTTAGTATTTTGTTGAAGATTTTTGCATCAGTGATAAAAATACTGTGCTTTTTGTGTAAGATATTCTGATTTGGTACAGAGTAATATTGGTCTCATAGGATGAATTAGAAAGTATTCACTCTCCTAATTAAAAAAAATACATCATAGAGAATTGGTACCGTTTTCTATATCTGGAAACAAGGGGGTGTGATGTTTCCTATTTTGGAAAATTATTGACTATTTGTTCAGTGTTTTTAACAGATAGAACCATGCCAAGATTGTCTATGTCTTCTTGTCCCAGTTTTGCAGTGTGTCTTTTGAGAAATTAGACCATTGGAACTCTGTTCTCAAACTTGTGGACAAAATTGCTAATTATATTCTGTTATTACTCTTCCTTTTTTTTTTTGGTTTTTCAAGACAGGGTTTCTCTGTGGCTTTGGAGCTGTCCTGGAACTAGCTCTTGTAGGCCAGGCTGGGCTCAAACTCACAGAGATCCGCCTGTCTCTGCCTCTCGAGTGCTGGGATTAAAGGTGTGTGCTATCAATGCTCGGCTGTTATTACTCTTTTGATGCCCAAGTGATCTATAGCGATGCCTCTTTTTCCTTTTCTGATACCAATCATTTGTACTTTATTTGTTTAGCTGGCTAAGTATTCACTCATTTTATTGATTTTTCCCCAAAGAACTAATTTTCAGTTTAATTGATTTGCCCCATTGATGTCCTAGTATCAATTCTATTGATTAATAGTGTTGATTCGTGAAAATTCAATATGTGAACTCACTGCTCTGAATTTCCTTCCTAGCTCATTCTCTCTCTCTCTCTCTCTCTCTCTCTCTCTCTCTCTCTCTCTCTCTCACACACACACACACACACTTTGCTAATTGGTGCTTTGATCATAAAATTCTGTTAAGATTTCTTCTCTGACTTGTGTTATTTGGAAATGTGGCTGTTTGTTAGGTAATGTGTGCCAGATTGTTGTCTGGCTTCCATCCTTCGAGGGAGATGTTTTACTTTATTCAGTTCTGTGTCTCTGTGTGTATAAATACACATATATCTGGTTGTATGTTTATGTAGCCTCCCTCTGGGCTATGTGTAATCTGTTGTAGAGCCTATTTGTTATTTCTACATATTTATGAAGGATCTTAAATAACCTAACCTTAGGAAAGCATCATACTGAAGTCATTGTTACACACAAGCACTGTGAGCATCTACATGAAAGCATTGTTTAAATGTACATGAGAAATCATGGATATTAGCTGTCAGGATGGTAACGTAGAGGGGTGTGACTGCCACCTGCAACAGGAAAGAGTCTGTGGGACTCTTATATCTCTGGATTATATCACTGTCCACACTCTGATTGTAATGCTCTATTACAATTTGAAAGCCGACATCATTCAAAGGAACTAAGTAGAGGGCACAGAGAATCTTTTCATATTTGTTTGCTCTTTTCTCTCTTTCTTTTGTTTGTGAGGAGAGTTGAGACAGTGTCCCACATAGCCCAAGATGGAATTGAGTTCCTGATATTCCTGCCTCTGCCTTCTTGGATGCTGGGATTGCAAGTGTGTGCCCCAAGCCTGGCCTCATATTATCTTTAAGCTGCATGTGAATCTATAAACCCTTTAAAGGAGAAATATCAAATGAGAAATGATAGTAATGCTATCAACTACTGCATTAATAGGAAGCCATGAATCTATAGTAGTAAATCTAAATGAGTATCTGGGAGAAGAAAGAACTTTTATTCTCTTATAGAGACTTACTAAAAAATGAAGATAATTATAACTTCATTGCTTTCTAGTTGAACATTTCCAAGCCTGTTAATCATTAGAAAAATTCAGCAATTTATGGAATTTGTAACCATGAAATTCTCAGAGTTCAGAAGTACTGGGCCATTGGTAATGGCTTCATCCGTGAAAATGAATGATGAAATCAGAAAATTAAAATTCAACGAAAAGGAAGATGGGTGACTCACTGGGCCAGATCTGAGTTTGGATCCCCAGCATCCACATATAAGCTGGGCAAGGTAGCATGTAGCATGAGTTCTAATTGGTCTTAATAATAATAACCCAGAGTTAGATATTAGGGGGTGAAAGCTGAAAGATCAGAGAAGCGGAGCAGCCAGCCACTAGAGCTTTTACCTCTACAAAATCCTCAGAATGAAAAATGGCTGAGCTCCTGTCTCTACAAATCCTCAGACTGAATGGGCAAGAGATTCTGCTTCCATCTACCTTATACTCCTATCTCCACTTCCCAAGTACTGGGATCCAAGGCATGGATAGAATGGTTGAAAATGGAATCTTCTAGAATTAAGTGGTGTTTGTTTTGTTTTGTTTTGTTTTGTTTGATTTTCTGGTTTTCTTTTCTTTCTTTTTTAATTTTTTTGTGATAGGTCTATGGTGGTTCTTCTCAACTGTCAATTCAGTAGGGCCCAGAACCACCCGAGATGTGGGCCTCTGGATGTGCCTGTGAGGAGTTATCGTGATTAGGTTACTAGGACTGGAGAGACTTACCTACTGTGGGGGTGGGCACCATGCACTGGAATGGAACCTTGTGCTATACAAAAGGAGAAAGCAAGCTAAGCATAGGTTTTCATAGCTCTCTGCTTCTTGACACCCACCCAACAAAGCCAAGACCAGATATCAGCACTTAGAATCACAATCTTCCCAAAACAAAATCAATAACAGCCAGGACAATATGTCCCCACTAGAGCCCAGCAATCTTATCACAGCAGGCCCTGAGTATTGCAACATAGCTGAAACATAAGAACTTAAAATAGCCTGTGTGACTATGGTAGCAGACCTTTAAAAGGAAATGAATAAATCCCTTAAAGAAATATATGAAAACACAAACAAACAGTGGAAGGGAATGAATAAAACAGTTCAAGACCTGAAAGTGCAACTAGAATTAATAAAGAAATCTGAAACTGAGGGGAAATTGGAAAGGAACAATTATGGAACTTGAACAGTTCCGAGGCAAGCTTCACCAACAGAATAAAAGAGACAGAGGAAAGAGTCTCAGGCACTGAAGACAAGATAGAAAAAACACATACTTCAGTGAAAGAAAATGTTAAATCTAAATCTCTCCTGGTACAAAACACCCAGGAAATCTGAGACACTATGAAAAGACTAAACCTAAGGATAATAGAAATAGAGGAAAGAGAGGTCAAAGGCACAGAAAATATTTTCAAAATCATAGAAGAAAATCTCCCTAACATAAAGAAGGAGATGCCTATTAAAGTACAAGATGTTTCAGAACACCAAATATATTAAACCAGAAAGTCCACTCAGAACATAATAATCAAAACACTAAATGTACAGAAGAAAGAATATTAAAAGCTGCAAGGGAAAAAGACTAAGTAATATATAAAGGGAGACAGAATAGCACCTGATTTCTCAATGGACACTCTAAAAGCCAGAAGGGCCTGAACAGATGTCTATAGACTCTAAAAAATGACAGATGCCAGCCCAGACTACTATACCCAGCAAAACTTTCATTCAAAATTGCTAAAGGAAATAAGATTTCCATGATAAAACCAAATTTAAGCAGTATCTATCTACAAATTCAGCCATGCAGAAGGCTCCAAAAGGAAAACTCTAGCCTAAAGATATTAACTACACCCAAGAAAACATAAGGAATAAATAATTCCAGACAACCAAATCACAAGAAGGGAAACACACACACACACACACACACACACACACACACACACACACAAAATCATCACCAGAACCACCACAGCAAATAATAGGAATCAACAAACACTGCTCATATAGACATCAATGGTCTCAATTTCTCCAATAAAAAGGCTCAAACTAAAAGGATGGATTTGAACAGGATCCATCTTTCTGCTATGTCAAGGATACAAGGATCCATATCTTCAAATCAAGGATGAAGATATGGGTAAACAGATGGAAAAGAATATTCCAAACAAATGGATCCATGAAGCAAGCTGGCATAACTATTTTAATATCTGACAAAATAGACTTCAAACCAAAACTAATCAAAAGAGACAAGGAAGAACATTAGGTATTTATCAAAGAAAAAAATCCAGCAAGAAGACATTGCAATTCTTAACATCTATGCATCAAACACAAGGCACCCAAGCTCATAAAAGAAACACTACGGCAGCTTAAATCACATATTGACCCTCACACTCTGATAGCAGGAGACTTTAGTACCCCGCTCTTACCAATAGACAGGTCATCCAGACAAAAACTAAACAGAGAAACTAACAGTTGTCAAAAAACAAAATGGACCAAATATTTACAGATTATTTAATCTAAACATAAAACAATATACCTTGTTCCGTGTACCTCATGGAACTTTTCCCAAAATTGACTACATACTCAGAACCAAAGGAAATCTAAAAGATACAAGAAAATGGAAATAACACCTTACATTTTATCTGACCACTACAGATTAAAGCTGTATAACAACAGCAGAAAGTTTACAAACTCATACAAAATAGATCAAGAAAGACATTAAAGACTTTATAGAATTGAATGAAAATGAATATACAACATACCCAAACATATGGGAGAAAATGAAGGAGGTTCTAAAAAGGAAGTTCATAGCACTAAGTGCTTACACTTATTGATGTGTATGTTGAACCACCCTGCATTTCTGGGATGAAGTCTATTTGATCATGGCAGACGATCTTTTCTTTATGTGTTCTTGGATAATGTTTGCAAGTACTTTATTGAGAATTTTTGCATGTATGTTTATAAAGGAAATGTTCTGTAATTCTTTCTTTATTAGGCCTTTATGTGGTTTGGTGTCAGGGTAACTGTGGCCTCATAAAATGAACTGAACAATGTCCCTTCTGTTTTCATTTTGTGGAATAATTTGAGGAGTATAGGCATCAACTCTTCTTTAAAAGTCTTGTATAGTTCTGTGCTAAAACCATCTGGCCATGGGCTTTTGTTACTTGGGATACTTTTAATTATTGCTTCTATTTTGTTAGGGGTTATAGGTTTGTTTAAATTGCTTATCTGATGTTAATTTAACTTTGGCAAGAAAGAATTACACATTAATAAATGTAATCCACCATATTAAAAAGAAAACCTAAAAGACGAAAACCACATGATCATTTCATTAGATGCTCAAAAGACCTTTGACAGACTCCAACACACCTTTGTGATAAATGAAGGGATTAGGGATACAAGGAACACACCCCAACATAATAAAGGTAGTTTACTGCAAACCCATAGGCAACATCAACTTAAATGGAGAGAAACTCAAAGCAATTCCACTAAAATCCAGGAACAAGTCAAGGCTGTCCATTCTTTATATATCTATTCAATACATATCTATTCAATATTGTCCTTGATATCTTTCTTAGCTAGAGCAAGAAGGCAACCAAAGTAGATCATGGGGCTACAAATTGGAAAGGAAAAATTCAAAGTATCTTTATTTGCAGATGAAATGATAGCATACATAAGAGAACCTAAGAGTTCCAATGAGAAACTCCTATAGCTGATAAATAATTTTAGCAAAGTAACTGGATACAAAATACATTAACAAAAATTGGTAGCTCTCCTCTCCTATATACAAATAATACATGGACTGAGAAAGAGATCTTGGAAATAGCACCTTTCACAATAGCCTCAAATAATATCAAATATCTTGGGGTACTTCTACCAAGCAAGTAAAGACTTGTATGCTAAAACTTTAATACATTAAAAAGAAAAAGAGACACAGAGAGAAACTGAAAAGAATGTCAGAAGATGGAGAGATCTCTCATGATTATGGGGAAAATGGCCATCCCACCAAAAACAGTCTACAGATTTGGTGCATTCCCCATCAACAATCCAACACAATTCGTCACAGATTTTAAAACGACAATTTTCACCTTCATATGGAAATACGACAAACTCAGGATCACTAAAACATTTTTGAATAATAAAAGAACTGCTGGAGGTATCACCATCCCTGATTTCAAGTTGTCCTTGAGAGCTATAGTAATAAAAGTGGCATGGCACTGGAACAAAAACAGAAATGTTGATCAAATTGAAGACTCAGACATAAATCCATACATCTATGTATACCTAAGCTTTGATTTAAAAAAAGCCAGAAATATATACTGGAAAAAAAAGAACAACATGGTGCTATTCAACAAATGGTGCTATTCAAACTTGATGTTGGCATGTAGAAGAATCCAAGTAGATCCATGCTTATCACCCTGCACAAAATTCAATTCCAAGTGGATCAAAGACCCTAACATAAAACCAGATACACTGAACCTGACAGAAGAGAAAGTGTGGGAATAGCCTTCAACTCATTGGCACAGAAAAAGACTTCCTGAACATAACACTATTATTAGCACAGGCACTAAGATCAACAATTAATAAATGGAACCTCATGAAACTGAGAAGCTTCTGCACAGCAAAGGATACTGTCATTCAGACAAGGTGGCAGCCTACAGATAGGAAAAGATTTTTACAAACTACATGTCTGATACAGGGCTACTAGTTATATATATATAAAACTAGATATCAAGAAAACAAATAACCCAATTGAAAAGTGGGGTACAGATCTAAACAGAATTCTCAAAAGGAGGAAACTTGAAGACTGTGAAACAGTTAAAGAAATGTTCAACATCATCCTTAGCTACCAGGGAAATACAAATCAAAACAACTTTGAGAATTCCTCTTACACCCCTCAGAATGGCTAAGATCAATAAAACAAGTGATAGCTCATGCTGGCAATGATGTGGAGTAAGGGGAACACTCATCCATTGATGGCGGGAGTGCAAACTTGTACAGCCACTACAGTGTGGAAACCAGTGTGTCAGTTCTTCAGGAAGATGAGAATCCATCTGCCTCAAGCTCCAGCTATACAACTCTTGGGTTCAAACCCAAATGTCGGTTCATCCTACCACAAAGACACATGCTCAACCATGTTCATTGCTACTCTATTTATACTAGCTAGAAATTGGAAACAACCTATATGTCCAACAGAAGAATGGATAAAGAAAATGTGGTACATTTACACAATGGTACATTTACTCAGCCATTAAAAAATAAAATTCAAAGGTAAATGAATGGAACTAGAAAAAAATCATCCTGAGTGAGGAATCTCAGACCCAGAAAGAGAAATATGGTATGTATTCACTTATATGTGGATATTAGCAGCTCTTAAATCAATAATAGTCAAGCTACAATCCATAGAACTGCAGAGGTTTGGTATATAGCAAGTAACTGGGGTGGGGGCAGTTAGATCTCATGAGGAAAGGGAAATAGAGTATAGTTATGGTGGATAGAGAGTAGAATGGGAAGATCAAGTGGGGAAGGGAGGGAATGAGAGAGGGGATATGGGAAAACACAGCTAAAATTAGGGGTCATTTGAGGGGAAGTATGAAAACCTAATATAGTAGAAGCTTCCTAAAATACATACATATATGAAGGCAATCTAAATGAAATCATCAAACAACTATCTCTTGTCACCAGTGAAGCTACCAATATTGGAAATGAGTTACATCTAACTAAGTTGTTGGACAAAGGGGGTCCATCTATTAGCAATCCCCAAAGAAGCGAAGATATTGCCAAGACTATAGGTTGGTCTCCAGAAAATGACACCAAGGCCCCATTGCTAAAGCCAGTATCTATACAGCTCATTGAATATGGAGAAGTGGAGCATGAGAGACCTTGGCACACTTGGCCCTAAACAGGATTCTCCATCAAATGCCATCCCTCAGGGATCAGGGAATCCTTCAGAAGAGAATGTAAGAGCCAGAAGGGTATGGAGGACATCAAGAAACAAGGCCCTCTAAGTCAATACAATCAAAGCCCATATGAACTCATAGGGGCTGGAGCAGCCCACACAGGACCTGCATGGGTCTGCACCAGGTCCTTTACAACTATATTATGGCTCCCAGTGTAGTCTTTGTATGGAATTCCTGAGTGGATCTTGGTTTCTTGTGCCTTCCCTTGGACTCTTTTACTTCTGTTCATTATTTTGTCCAATTCCTGTATGTTAGTTTTTGTTTTATCTTACTATAAATAAATATCTTAAAATAAATAAATAGATAGTAAAACATCTCTTGGAAACATTTGGCTCTAGCTGTTGAGGTAACATGTCTTTCATGAATCTCATGGGACAGGAACCAATCTCTGGGTTGGAGGAAGAGTTGTTGCTTCACCTCAGATTGTTAAGTTAAAGAAGGTCGGAGAGGGAAGACATCACAGTACAAGCCCGAAGCTTCTCGAACAATAGAAACAGCATGGACAAGAACCACACATCACCCAACACTGATTGAAAATGATTTATTAAGGTCTAATTAGTATGCTTTTCAATTCAAATAGTACTTTTCTCCCCCATAAAAATGGCATCAATAAAAGTCCAAGTTCATTTCACTCATTTCCAGTACAAATTTTCTGCATTTTGTGTAAACTCTGAGCAAAATCTTTTTCCTGCTAACTGGCTCTCCACCTACTTTTTCTTTGGGTATCTAACAGGTACACTTCATGTGTCTTCCTTCTGTGCAGACAAAGGCCGCACTCCACCTTCCTCCTTCCCAGAATGCCACTGTCTTCAGGACTTCTTTCTCTCAAACATCCTCTTGACCTTCCCATACCTGCTTCTGGGCTGTATTTCTTCCTCATTTCTCCTTATAGCACACCAATAGAGCCATTAGTCACCCAGACAATGTACCAGGCATCTCAACACAAGCATCTATTGGGCAATTGCTGGAGACCACACAGCAGCCAGTTTCTAACATACCCCACCCAGGCTACTAAGTACAGCAATGGTGGACTCGATTCTAACATTTGATTTCTTTGTGTTTTCCTCAACTCTACATGACTGTCATGGCTGCCAAGAATGGGACCACCATTCTCTCAAAAAACGAAAGTGAAATTGCTAGTTACATTAGGGCATCTTGGTTATTGAGAAACATCTTGTTAAGAAGTCATTCTCAGTTAGAGTAACCACTGTGTTTCTTTTGTAAAAGGGTAATTTTGAGGACTTCTAGCACTGCCACTCTGCAGTTTGAAAGTAGGCTATCCCTTTTTATAAAGTGAAAATACATGAGGACATTTCACATTTTAAAAAGTAGGTCCTTCATGGGAATAGGTCCTAAGTAAATAATCAATGATACTGGCAAAGTTTTATGTACACAATATTCTTCCAATATTATAATAATGAAAATTTTAAAAACTAGTCAACAATACAGGAATGGTTAAATAAACTGAGCTGCATCCATTAAATGGAATATTATGTAGCCACTAACACTGTTTTTGTAAAAAATAAAAATTATATCATAGGAAAACCTGGCAATTCTGAAAGAAAAAGTTACAAAACATTTTACAATATCATCCCAATTATGTAAAAAAGTGTATAATATATATCTATAGGCATACATGCATGAGCTGGTAAAGATGGTTACTTCTGGGTTGTAATAGCAGTAATCTTTCTTTTTTTTATTCTTTTTCACACAGTTCTGCAATTTTCAAGTTTTCTGTAGAAAATACATATTATTTTATAACTTGGAAAACCACAGGCTTTAAAAAAAATATCTGCTGATGTCCTGGCACTAAGAATGAACATGGGTATCTTAACGATGCAGGGACAAGACTACCGCATGCGTCTTCTCTCGTGTTTTCAGAGCACATACTCTTTGGGTGATAAACTCACATTCCCAGCCTTTCATGTGTGTTTCAATATCCTTCATTAAAAGGTAAAGTGGTAAGGATATTGTTTCTTCCATGGTCTAAATGAATACTGATTTTTTTTACTAGATTCTTCTATCCCCTAGAAGATTTAAGATAGTATCCTTTTATCTTTAAAGAAAAGCATACTGTATACACACACACCACATGCCTGCTTTCTAAACAAACACAAAATCACTCTACTTTACAGTTTTCCTCCAGAGTGGAAGAAATTCTCCTATGTCAAGTTGACAGTCTTTTCAGTCGCAAACTTGCTAATAGGAATAAGCATACTTATTAAATGAGATGCATCCTCCACAGTTTTTCATTTTGCTTCATTTTGTATTTTAAAGGAGAAGCCTATATGAAGTCGTGCACTCAGTTTGGCAGATATTTTTTTCTTTTTTTCTTTTTTCTTTTTTTTGTTTTTTGCTTAGGCCAAACCACATAAAATCTTTTAAGTCTAGTTAGTGAAGGCTACATGGTCACCCCGGAGTCTGTTTCTGAATTCCACTGCAAGACATATACTTTCTATTTTCCAAAGGAGGAGATGGGGGCTGCCACATAGGTTCATCCTCAGGCTATGTCAAGTCTCTTGGGTCTAGGGACAAATACTGCTGTTGGTTAGTGTTTTAAGTACGGGAGCATCTTCCTCTCCTCTGGCTCCCCACCTTACCCTGGCAATGGGGTGTGGGGGTTCACAGCTGCACAGAGGCTGGCTGGCTTCCTTCTAAACCACAGAGTGGTCATTGCTGTGAACTCCAGCCAGAATGGTGTGGTTGAGGGAGGAGGCTGAGCGGTCAGAGCCTTCTGTGGGACCATTGGGGTTTTCATTGCGCTGGCAGCACAGGATCTGCCTGAAAGTGGCGCTCATCTCTTTGTCTCGGTAGGAGTAGATGATGGGATTCATGGCAGAATTGAACTCAGCAAGGAGGAGGAAGAACTTCTCATAGGCCAGGACGTTGCACTGCGGGCAACACACATCCAGCAGTAACAAGACCAGTCCAGGAGTCCAGCAGACAATGAAGGCACCTACGGTGACAGGGGAGGGATCAGATATTAGAAGGAGAATAAGGAATGTCATTATGAAATGTGTAACCAAAAAGTAACATGATCTCTGGTCTGTGTGCAAATCCTGAGACCAGAGAAACCAATCATGGAGACAAACAAAATGTTTGCTTCTGAAATAGAAGAAATAATCACCTTAATAATACGCTGTTGATTCAAGCCCTACTAATAAATTTGAACAGACCACAGAGTTTGATAAATAGCTGTTCCATGAGAAAAAAAAATGCATGAGGAATACATACTACTGCATAAATTCTTAAAAACTAAAATCTCATAAAGGTGTGGTTAGGGGGACACAAGATAGACATTAATGACGCATGTTTAGTGAAGATGCAGTTTCTGTTTTCTGTTTACCAGTGAACAAATCATTGCTTTGCCTTTTGGGGAACTAGGTGGCTTAAGCAAATTGAATTTTTGTCTCATTTTTCTCATCTGAAAAACAAACACGTTCTATTTACCTCCTGGGGTTGGTAGAAATTGTAAATGAATGCTAAGAAAAGAATCACCCAGTGTACATTAACAAACCCAACAACAATGTTGTTATTCCAGGCTCTGTGGCATGCCAATAGCAGCTTCCAGTGATGAATGTCTCAGCTTCTAATGCAGCAAGCAAGGTTCTTGCATACACGTTACAAATGCTAACACACCTCACCTGCACATACAGCAGGCAAACTAAAACCTCACAGTACAAACAGACACTGAGACCCAGCAAGTTTAAATACCTTGCTTAAAAGACCACTGCACTGGGAAGGGGTGAACAAGAGGCAAATCCCAGATTTTATACTCTTGGAGCCTGGCTCTGGATCCACATTCCTGAAAGCACTGCATTATCCTTCCACTGTTTGCAACTTATAAAGCTAAATATTTGTAGCCTAATTTTATGTTTCAGCTGTTCTCTAACGTAGATCCATTCTCTGCTTTCTCCCCCACAACTACTCTGCATTATTAAGATTTTCCTATAATCACAAGTGGTTTGGAAATTCAGATGGGAAAAGATATCCCATCTTATTTAGTTTCTAAGATCACTTTCCATTTGGATCTGAGGGAATGTGTCACTAAATGATTAATTATCCTGGATGACTATGTTATCTTAGCATGTGCTGGGGGTCTTCTACTGAAGGGGTGGTAGCCAGCCAGCGGGGCAGTGTGTGCCATTACAGCTCAGCTAAGAGGCCCTGTGTTGGGTAAACAGTCATCTAGTGAACAGAGGGTGAGCTGGAGGAACCCTCACGTTCATTTGAATCTTTATAGTCACAGATACACATGGCGGTGCTGGCCTCTGTGGATGTGAACTTAGGCTGGAGTACTCAGCTTGGATGAGTCTCAAGGAAGGAGTTTCATAAAAAGTAAACAAATGTGATTTAGTTTCCAAACAGCCCCAGCCTTGCGTGTGAGCTTTCTTTTCTTCCTTCCTTCCTTCCTTCCTTCCTTCCTTCCTTCCTTCCTTCCTTCCTTCTTTTTTCTTTCCTACCTTTTGCTCTCTCTTTCTTTTGCTCTCTCTCTTTTTTTTGGAACCTTTTCAGCAGGGAAATACAAATAAAGCAAGAAGAAAAGTCCCCCATAAAGCTCTTTGTTCTGTAACACTAATGTGTATTGGTTTTAAACCGCTGTTCACTTTGAAGACCATCCAAGGTGCTTCGTTTTTCTTATAAATACAATACTCTCGACTCTCCTCAGAGAGGGAAAATAATATTCCAAATATCAGCAGATAATAGCTAGACCACTATCTGAACCTCAATAAAAGTGTTAACAGAACCTTCATTCCAAGTCCTTGAATTTCTTCCTTTATTGAAAATCACTCAGAAAGCTAAACATGAAGGGAAATCAAAGGAATGCCTCTTGGGTTTCAGAAATAATGCCTTATTCATTGAGAAGCCAGGAAAGAAATTATTCTCAGGGTGGAAAATGCTTGGATGGAAAATGCATGGTCCCATTATTCATCTACTTGGAGCACACACACACACCCATGAATGGGAAAGTGATCCTAAAAGTTCCTTTTCCCTTTTCCTTTATCAAAGCTCTAATTGAGCTCACGTTTGGAGCTTGACTGGCTACAAGCACAGGCAGATATATTTTAAATAAAATAATCTCTTTTCCCTGTTGGCAACAGAAAGGAAAAGCCCTTATTCTCATGCAGTTGTTCGGTCTGCTTGACTTTGACCAGAAAAGAATCCAAATACAGTCATAGGTTGTTTATGATTTCCACCAATGCTAAAAGTCAGGGAAGGGTGGCTTTTTAGGAAAGGGATGGCTCTAGAAATGAGACTTTGCACTTCTCTTTTAGACAGAAAGAAAGAAAGAAAGAAAGAAAGAAAGAAAGAAAGAAAGAAAGAAAGAAAGAAAGAGAGAAAGAAAAAGCCAGCCAGGTGGGCGGCACACTTGGGAGGCAGAAGCAGGTGGATTTCTGTGAGTTCAAGGCCAGCCTGGTCTCCAGGACAGCCAAGGCTGCACAGAGAGACCCTGTCTTGAAAAAATCCAAAAAACCAACCAACCAACCAAACAAACAAACAAAAAAGTGCCTTTTTAGATTTGGCCACAGGAAGTGGGAAATGCCACAGCCTGACAGGAGCTAGCCTAGGTGAACACTTGGTTAAGAAACTCAGAGTCCTCTCCCTTCTCCTTCACTGGAAGGGACTGTTACAGAACTGTGATTGGGCCCAGCCACACTGGCTCAGAATCTTCAAGACTCAATCAAATGTCTTGATGCAAGGTTGACAACCTCGGAAATCCACACTGAAAACCAATCCATGGACTTCTCCCCTCCTTCTCTTTCTCAGGGGTATCTTGAACCAAACCGGCCCAAAGACAACAGTGTACCATAGGAGGGGAATGGGGGCCTGGAAAAGTCCAAGATGATTGGGCTCCTAAAACATAGTGAATGCATAGTCTGAAATCAAATTTGTTCAAGTTACAAATTTCCCTCTGAGCTTCTAAGGACAAAAGTCTCATCCATTTTCTTTATAAATAAGTAGTCACCTCTAACTTGTACAACTCCATGTGTGTATGATGGACCACATTCAGCCTGTAGAGAGTTGGATGTGCACACACATCCACATGTGTAGAGACTTGGATGAGTTGAATAAAGCAGAGAAGCAGCCGCTCTCTTCCTACGCCACCGGGCATAAGGAGCAATTTGCAGATGCTCTTCACACTGTGTGCTCCCAGTGCCACCATGAGTGTCACAGCTGAGAAAGCTAGTGCATGAAGCTCTGGGGCAGATCCTTGGCACAGAAGAACATGCAAGCATGAGATGAGCCATGGATACTTGGTATCTACAGAGCTACCCAGATTGCCAGACAGCCCCAGGACTCACCGCTAGGCATGAGAAGGAAACCAAGAAGGAAGACAGAGGGAGCATGAGGATGCAACACAGCCTCAGGTGGCCCTGCAGGTTTCCACTCTACACTTCACAAGACGGAAAATAAAAATAATATAGAATGCCAGTGGGAAGGCCACTTTCGATATTCTGTTTATTTGGCATATTTCTGGTGGCAGAGTCTCTACAGACCGAGGCACGAAACCAAGGAATGATATTCAACAATATGAAAGAGAGGAAGTACAAGTAGTTTGTGGTTACATATTGTAAAGCCAGAAGTGGCAGAAGAGAAGATGTCTAAGGCCAGGAAAACCTTGTGTATCTGGCTAAGACATTCATTTTCCAGCCTAGCACTGGTTCTCAGCCTAAGTCACATGTAATAATAATGCAGATGATGGATCTTAAGGAATAATGACCTTCATTTTAATCTCACTGACCTAAAATGTCAGATTTTTATTGAAGATACAGATTAGGGTTAGTGGAAGAAAAAAATGACCAAGGTAAGTAGAATATGTGTGTGCAAGCACATATATATATATATATGTGCATATATACACATCTTATAGATAGATAGACAGACAGACAGACAGATAATCAGCTATTTCTAGTTTCTAAAACAGGAATAAGCAGAGCCCTAATCAGGGCAGGAACACAGAGAAGGAAGTGTAGAAGACAGGGGAAGGATTTATGAGGCTGTCCTGATGGTGAGAAAGATGGAGAGCCTGGGATGACTTCTGAGTTTCCAACTTGAATGAAGCATGGGTCGTGCCTTTTGCTGAGAGAGGAAACAAGAGAAAGTGCTAGATTGGCATTTTGTTGGTGGAGGCAGGAAGCAACAGTTGACAGCCTCGGTAGCCATGTGTGTTTTGTCTGAGGTGCCTGAAGCATATCAGATGGGGATGCCTTTAAGCCACCCCTGTGAGGTTCCTGGAGAGCTGAGTCTGGGGTGCCTTGTCTCTCCCTGTACAGAAAGGTCCCCCTAACTTGTCTCAGTCACAAGGAAAATGGGGCCAAAGGCTACTGAAAACATGTCTGAGGGTTGCCTTTCCTTGGACAAGCTGCAATTCTTTCTTACACATCTATCAAAGCAATCTTGGAGGGTCAGAAGCCCACATAAATGGAAGGAGAGGTACTGGAATGTTGGTGCAAGAAGCAGGGAGGAAGGGGGCAGCTTTGGAACAACAGGTCACAACTGCAGACCACAGTCATATAACCATACTTCTCTCCAACTACACAACCAACCAGTTGCATGAATCTCACCAACTATACAACCTCCTGGCAGCAGGATGCTCACTGACTACACAACCCACCAGCTACACAATGCTCACCATATTTTTTGTTTGTTTGTTTGAATGGCGCTTTCCTAAGCAGTTGATCTTTGCATCTTTTTTTTTCATAGGGAGCACAAAAACCAAAGCTAAAGAAAAATAGGCAGCAGGGGCCAGAGAAGACTCCTAGGAAGAGAGCCCAAGATTTCAGGTGAGCAAAGCAAAAAGCATCTCTAGTCTGGGCTGACAAAATTGTGTTTTCTCAAAGAATTCAACAATCCCACAGATTTGAAACAAGTCAAGGCAAATCAATTCTACACCAGCCATGCACCCAAGTCAACCTTTCCATGGCCTGGTTCTTTTTATTTCTCTAATGAGGATTTCAGAACACCCCACCCCCACCCCACCAGTGCCATTGTATTTGTGTATTCCCTCAGGGCAGGCCAGAATCCAATCAAATTTCAGTTCATTTCTTAAGGACCATTGTGATTCTGCTGAAAGAGCTCTTATCTAACATATCTTAAAGGAATCTCAGTTAGGTAGCTGTTGTGGGATATTTTGCTGGCACACTGACACTCCCAACCCTGCCAATAAAGTTTAGTTTGAATCAGAGGATGAAGCTAGCTACTATCTGACCAAATTTAGCCATAGAGGTTTTGTGAAGACCCAGGCCATACAGAGAGACACAGGAAGTAGTGCAGGGGAGGGAAGTTTAGAAAGATTCTTGGCTCTTTGGATTGAGGAAGGAGAGGCAGAGGAGGTCACTGGTCACTTCTCTGATGGTTCAGGTCCTTACCCTGATTTGACTCCTGAGTTTTTACTGATAAAGAATAAATATTTAAACACTTCAGGTAGTGAAACATAGATGTAATAAAGCTTACTCCTCTGTCCAGTAGCTAAGGGGTCACTATGATTTAATTATAATAAAGGGTGTTTGTAGACAGTAATGGGGACTGAACCAGAGCCTCACGCATGATAAACAAATGCTTTACACTGGGATATATCCCCAATGTCTTTTAACATTGGTAAGAGAGACTTTTTACCAAGTTGCCCAGGTGGACACTGAGTGAGAATAATCAGCCCAGGAGGGCCTTGAACTTGCAATCTTCCTACCTCAGCCTCCCAAGCAGTTTGGATTCCAGGTTTGTGCCACCAGTTCTAGCCTTCGTGATGGCATTTGAGGTGAAAGCTTTTTCTAGAAGAACTAACTTAACCTAGATTATCATAAATTGATTTCCCTGTCCACGGAAAAGAATGGATTCATGTTTTATGTCTTTTAAAAAATATTTCTAATCATGTGTATGCTTGTCTGTGTGAGTGGATGCCATGTTACAGGCAGTTATGAGCTGCCTGACATGGGTGCTGGGAATCAAAACCAGGTCCTCTGTAGAACAATATGCATTCTTACACATTGAGCCATCTCTCCAGCCCTGTGTCATAAATGTCTATCTTAATACCAATTTTACCCCACCTAGTTAATGTTAAACATTTCTACTTCTGTTTTGTAACCCCTGTGCATGTCTCTGTCTCTGTCTGTCTGTCTGTCGGTCTGTCTGTCTGTCTGTCTGTCTGTCTCTCTCTCTCTCTCTCTCTCTCTCTCTCTCTCTCTCTCTCTCTGTGTGTGTGTGTGTGTGTGTGTGTGTGTGTGTCTGGAAGTCAAAGGAGTGTTTGTGAGCATGTGTGTGCATGTGTGTACATATCTGTGTATGTGTCTCTCTCTGTGTGTGTATGTGTGTCCCTGTGTGTGTTCTTACGTGTGGATGTGGTTGCAGTTATGCCACAGTACATATGTGCAAGACAGAGGGCAATCTCAGGTGTTGGTCCCGACCTTTCACCTTGTTTGAGGCAGGGTCTCCCTTGTTTGCTGTTGCATTCACACAGCTAGCTGGCAAACAAGCTTGCTGTTCCCTGGGACCATATGTCCCCATCTTTGTGTCATGATGAACAACATACACTTAGAGTTTACAATTTCATTCATTGTGTTGTGTGCTCCAGTGTTTCCATCACTCACTCCTAAGAGCAGCACTTAACGTATAGAGAGGAGCATTACCAGCCCACCTATCTCTACAGCAGGCAGAACAGTTACTACATTCTCTTTGACATTCCTGTGTCAGAGTCTCAGTCCCACCATTCTATCCTGACCTAGCATTCTGTTCAAGAGAGTTCAACACGCTTCCCTCTGACACTATGTACTCTTCGCAGCATTAGCAGTACTTTACACACATGTTCTCTGGACACTACTATGGGCTTAAACCTCAATCACGGAATTGTATACTGGAAAGTACACATTAAGATGATTTATGGAAGAAAACTCTATGCTAAACAGCCAGTAGAAACCACTTCCCACTGCCAATACCCCAGCTAAGTGAGTAATGCCTCATGTAACAGACTCCTAACCAAACCAATGCCTCTTCCTCCATAATCCTTCCCTATGGTTCAGCTGGTACACAATGGCCAGAATGACCTCTTAAAAACAGAACAACTCACAATATGTCACTTTCCTACTTAAAATCCTCAGAGCCTTCTTACTTGAAATCACTATTCTGGTCCATAATGCCTTACACAAGATTGTCTCCTGCCATTCTCTTGGCTTCCACTCATTTCAACCCATCTCTCATTTCCTAGGCTCTACCCACACAACTTGTTTTTACAGGTCCTTCACCTGGGAGTAAGTACTCTTCTGTAACTCTTCATGTCCATTTAGTATTAAATGCCATTTCCTCTAAAAGGTTGCCCTTGGCTATCCCAGCAGCCCATCATCTTTTAGAGAAGAGCATTAATAACACACTGAACTCTAAAACAGGATAGTCATCATATTCCCACTGCCATGACCACATATCCCACTTTGCTAACCTCCACATGTCCTAAATATCTATTGGCTTATGTTTCAGCAGCTGTATGGTGGCTTATAATCATCTGTAATTCCAGTTCCAGGCAAACTGATGACCTCTTCTGTCTTCTACCAGGCATGCACATTATAAAGACATATATGCAGGCAAACTGTCATACACATAAAATAAAAAGTATGTAAGTCTTTTACAGTGTTTTATCTAGAAGTCTTTGAAGGGATGCTACAGGACATCCTAAGGGGCACAAGGTGGACCTCTCATGCAAATATCTTATTACAAATGCATCCATTACTCCACAATACTCTAACCTGCCTTGACTAATGCTGATAGGAGTGTCTATAATGTCTAAGTACAATAGGTCAGAAGCCCAGGAAGACACAGCCCAGCCATGTGCCTGCTGCCTGAATGGTATAATAGATGATGTTGTCCCTAACAAGCACTCTGTAGTTTGAACGTTACTGTTAGTAGATGTCTAAGTATGGGATGCTAGAGTCTAGATCTGGGCTGTCTCCCAAAGGCCCATGTGGTAAAGGCTTCATTACCAGTCCATGGCATTATGGAATTTTTATCACTTCCTTCCCCCATTTGCAAGAGTCTATGTGACCACATTCTTGAGAGAGAGAGAGAAAGGGAGAAAGAGAGAGAGAGAGAGAGAGAGAGAGAGAGAGAGAGAGAGAGAGAGAGAAGCAGCATGACCATGTAGTCAGCTCCAGGGTACACAGGGCATGTACCCTTTCAAGCATGCACACACTACTGCCACCAGCAGCTAAGACACTCAAGAGAAGAACATGACATTTGAGGTATCTCTTTTGTGAGCATACAAAAAAGAAAATTATTTAATTTACCTTCAACAGAAAAAGTCTAAACCATGTTAAGAAGGGTCACCACCTGTCCCCTCTTCCCTGTATGTGCTTTCTCACATATATCCACCTCTGTCTCAAAGTAAAGATGTAGTAGAGGTTGAGGCTAACTTATTTATCAGAGTGCTATCACCCACCAATAAGCAAACATCAATGCCACCTTACAGCCTTACAAAAGGTTTTCTTAAACAAACAAACAAAAACCTTTAGATCTCCAGGGAAAATGATTGTTGTCAGTTCTAGACTGACATCAGCTAACTTCAAAAGTGACACTAAAGTTACAGCGTGACACAGTTCAGCTGTTACCAAGGTGACCTGAATAATATTTATCCCATTAAAGGGATAAATGAACTCCCCTAAATCTTTCCCTTGTAAAAGTTCAACATGAACAGGAAGTTTATAAATTGGTTTTGCAACATACTTAATTTTCAGCTATAAATTAAGATTCTTCCAAAATGATGTGCATCTAAACAAGTACTGAAATCTGGCTACAGACGCTCATAGATTACAGCAAGGACAAAACCCAATGGATTTTAATCTTTGTACTTCATGAACTACTTGCATGGACTAACACGATATGTACTACTTGAAGGGAAATTTCAAAGGCACAGAAACATAATGGAAATTTCACTTACTCATCTTTTTACTGCCAAAGGGGAAAAATCAGAGTTTGGTCCAAAAACAAATATTTTGTGTGTTTTTTGCAACCTAAAAATGTTTATTACTTGTATTCTTTTTCTAGCATCCAAAAGACATGAAAAGAAGAATGGCTGAAATTGTCAATGTGATTGTTGTTTTGGAGATCTGTTGAGTCTCCTCTGGCTGCCAGATGTCCTGGACTGACCTTTCCAGCACAGATTCCTGGCAGAGTAGGAGGGAGGTACTGTCTGTTTCGCTATAATATGATAGCTGTGTGCTGAAGATATCTCCTGTTATCAAAAACATTTAAATCTTTTTAAAAAACAGGTATAAAAAGAAAGACTTATGAAAAACAATTATTCAATTGAGAAATGGGTGCTAGGGATGTTTGTGGTTAAGACTTCCATACCTAAGATTATAAGGAATAATTACAGGTATTAAGCGAAAATCCAATGGGTCAATTCTGACAAAAGAAACTTTAAATGTAGTACAGCAACTTCTTATAGAACAGAAAACTTAGGCAACATCAATCAATCTTTTCTAAATGCTTGCAAGAAAAAACTGTAAGAGCTAGAGAGGTGGCTCTGGGATTAAGAGCATTGGCTGCTCTTCCAGAGGACTAGGGTTCAATTTCTAGCACCCACATGGTGCCTCCCAACTGTCTGTAACTCTAGTTCCACGGCCTCCAATAGCTTCTTCTGGCCTCTGATGGGGAATGTACTTCTGTGTATGTTTATCTTATTGATTGTTGAATAAAATACTGTTTGGCCAATGGCAGCAAGTTAGGCGGGACTAGGAGTCAAAGAGGATTCTGGGAAATGTAGTAGAGAAGTGGTGATCCAGGCAGGAAGTGACATAGCAAGGAGACTCATATTTAAGTGAAGGAGAAACAGGAAGGGTCCCTTTTCCCCTCCACTCATCCTCCAGTAGCGTAATGTGATCCACTGGCAAGGAGGGACGCCAATAAGGTGTCCGATAATTTAAGTCTTATAAAATATATAGGTTTATGATAGTTAAGACTGAGCTAACAGATGAGAATCCTAGTCATTGTCCAAGCAGCATTAAACCTAATACAAGTTTCTGTGTATTCATTTGGGCCTAACTTGGGCAGGTAACTCAGGTGGGCGGCTGGTGTAAAGCTCACATGTGGCGGTGGGGCTCAGGCAGCTTTTGGCAGAAAGATTTATCGTAAAAGGCCTCCTCCAGTACTAGGCATGGATGTGGAATACAGATACACATGCAGGCAGAACATTCATACATATAAAATAAATAAAATGTACAACATAAGTTGCAGCAATATCATTTCTGTGAATTTTTCCTATAAATGTATCTACCCATTGTACAAATTATGTACAATGAAGGAATTCTTTGCAATACTACTTGTTCAAAATATAAGAATAACACACTGCCATAGAGAGTAAGATATTCTGTCCTTATTGCTACCAAATGACCTCCAAAGCAATTGTATTAGTTAAAAAGAACACAATGTAAAATATGTATAATTTGCCATCAGCTATGTCTTGACATGAGCAATAACCAAGAATTGCACAACATGGACCTCAATTGAGACTAATAGTCAATTCATTTTAGAGATGTTTAGAATGTCATAAAGATGATACATTAGACGTGCTAATCAACTTGAAAAGCAAAACTTGTATGAATTTGACAATCCTTTGAAACACAGCCCAGATTTTTTATTTGAGCTTGGGTTTTTGACTTCCAAGAAAAAGCCATCACAAGCCACTTCCAACTTGGTTCCTCCAATCAGCACTTAAGATTCTTTCTTTTCTTCTTCCTCTTTATTTTAAAATTTTTTTTTACCACATTTAAATTTTTATTTTGTGTGTGGCCACAAATGTGCCCCAGTGTGCATGTAGAGATTAGAAGACAACTTACTGGTTCTCTTCTTCCACTACATCGGGTTGGGGATTGAACTCAGGTCATCAGTCTTGGCAGCAGAAGCCTTTACCCTCTGAACTATCCCACCCACTTATTTTTGTTTTTGAGACATGGTTTTACTCCCTAACTCTAGCTGTGAACTTGTGATCCCCTCTGCCTCCCAAAGGATAAGATTGGGGGTGTGCACCTCCCTGCCTGATTTAAAATTCTTCCAAAGAAATCTGACTGTCAGGCCTTCAAGATAGCTTATGGTTCCTCCAGTTTTTCTCCAGCTATTTTCAAACTTTTCTCTTTCCAATTTGCTTTCACTGAATATTAGGAAAATATTCACCTAATTTACATACATATGTTTTCTTTGTTTGCATTTATTATTTACCAGATAATATAAATTACATAATTATGATCGCCTGGTATAAAGTTTTAGGAACAAAAACAATTGGTTGTTGGTAACTATCAGGAGTTAAATTACTAGCATTACAGTGATACTGCATTAATTTTTCTTTTTCTGTTTTTTTAACTCATGCAAACATGAATTTTTGTTATATGTCAAGTGCTTTTCAAGGTAGTAGGGATATATCAATGAATCAAAGAGGAAAAAAAAATCTCTGCCCTCACTGACGTTAGGTTCTAGAAGGGATGAGAAAAGCAATTAAGAAAGTAAGTATGATGTCTTTAGAAGGGGGTGGTTTTTGGATACTGAGCAAGCGGGAACATGAGAAGTCCCTTGAGTAGTGATTACAAGTGATGCTACTACCTTCAAACACAGGAAGGTGACATTTTGGTGGTCCAGTGATATGATTTTCTGATTAGATTTGATAGAGAAAGAGGAGTGAATACTGAGAACAAACTTCTCAAAGTGGATTTAGTGGCAAGAAGGTCACCAGTGGTGGTTAAGTGGCATTATGAGAACAGAAGTCTCTTTGGTACAGGTTCAAGAGAGGAAAGAAATGAGAGTAAAGACAAATTGGGTGCATTTTTACTGTAGCAGAAAGAAAAATGCTTGAGGCATGAATTGTTACATTTTACAAAGTTATGGTTTATATCAAGTTGGTGGACAGGCGATTAAGAGCGAGTGTGTGGGCTGGGAATGGCGAGTGCTTGCTTAGTATGAACAAATCCATAGGTTTAACCTCCAGTACTGCGTGAATCAGGGATGATGGACACATGTAAACCCAGCCCTCAGGAGGTGGTGGCTGGAGGATCATCTGTGACTACATAGTGGGTCTGAGGCCAACCTGAGCTACATGAAATCTTGTCTTCTCCTCTTCCCCTTGAAAGAGTAATAGTGTGAATAGGAAGACATGTATACCCCTGAATACCTACAAATCCTCCTATACATAGAGCCTGTTTTCAGAAATCTATGTCAGAGATGGCTATTGCCATGGCTGAGGGTTGCCATGAGAAGAACGCTTCCCATCTATTTCTCTTTCCTGGCATTTTTACCATAATCACTATATAAAAATTAACTCTAAGATTATATAGAACTTACCATTGCCACCATTAACATACTTGGTGGTGAACTCAACAGCCAGGAGTTCACTCCATCTTAGTTAAGTTGCACTAGAATAGGTGTTTTGATAACGAAGTCATCGTATAACCCAAGCAAGTGACTGTTACATCCAAGGCAGATTTTTAAAAAGTTGATAGGCCTGCCTGATGTCACTCAGCTTATGCAGGTGGAAACCACCCACAGGCCAGCTTGGATCCTCAAAGCCTGGGCTAGCTGAAGACATTCATGGGCCACAAGGCACTGGGTGGGAGAATGCAAATATGATGAGCAAATGTATGACTGAGAAATGGGAGAGAAAGAGAAGCAAAACGGTTCATGTGGAAAGAGAAGTAGAACAGATTAACTGTTACTGAACACAGTGAAGAGCAGGATGATATGGGTAGTATGCTTGCCACCTGGGGCCATGGTGACCTCTGGGCTCTGGGCTGCTGCCGAGGTCCTTGTCTGGGTCCATGGCCCTATTGCAGCTAGGGTCTGTGTTGACATCCATGGCCCATGTTGCCACCAACGGCTGCACAGATGCCCACATCTGAGATGCCACCTGTGGCCATGTTGGTATCCAAGGGCCTTGCTGTTGCTGGAACCATGTTGATCTGGGGAGCTTGTGCTGCCACCTGGAGTTATCGTGACATCTGGACCCATAGTGCAGTTGAGAGACATGTCTAGATCTATGGTCTTCTGTAGCCAGTGTCTGTGTTGCTGTCTGTGGCTCCTGTTACCATCAAAGGCCATGTGGATGCCTGGGGTCTGGGCTGCCACCCGGAGCCATAGTGTTGTCCAGGCCTAGCTGCTGCCAAAGGTCCATATCTGGGTCCATGATCCTACAGCAGCTGGAGTCTGTGTTGAAGCCCATGGTTCCTGTTACCACCAAGGGTCTTGAGGATGCCTGGGGTATGGTCAGCCACCTGAGACCATTATGGTGTCCAAGAGCCATGCTGCCACCAGGGCCATGCTGATCGAGGTGACCTGGGCCGCCATGGGGGCCATGGTGATGTCTGGGTCAAAGCTGTTGTCAAGGGGCATGGGTCTGTGGTCCTACTGTAGCTGGGCTCTGTGTTGATATCTGTGGCTCATGTTACCACAGGGGGCTATAAGAACCATTCAAGATGAAATCCAAGGGCTGGGCTGAGTCCCTTGCTGGACAGTGCAGCAAGAGATATGGTCCCAGGCCTCATGGGAAAGCTGGTCTCCTGCATTTGGGAGAGATGGCCCCAGCCCTCACTATGGGTGTGGGAGAGCTGGCCCTGATTGTGTGGGCTTAGGACAGTTGGCTCCACCTGTACCTGACAGAGGATGACCAGCTTAACAACCACCCAGGCCCGAATCCAGAGCCTTTGGTTGGTCCCCCACCAACATCTACCCCATCTGCGACCTACTGAAGCACAGAAGGGACTGACCTGAAGAATGATACCCACAGGAGCTCCATGACTTGGGTGGCCATGGGATATCCAAAAGGAGTTTTGGTGAGGGAGGGTCCAGTGATGATGATACCAAAAACTAGAGGCCTTGAACCAGACCAATGACTCACTAAAATGAACATTTGCAAGAAAAGCTGATAGGACAAAAGAATGTAATTCGCAACACACCTCGGCTCCCAATGCCACTAAGATGAACGAAAAGGTGTCAGAGAGCCGGGAAAGATGGAAGAACAAGGTTTTTTGTTTGTTTCTTTGTTTGGTTTGGCTTGGTTTTAAATTTTCTTTTTTATTTCCTTTGTGGGGAAGATGTTATAAGGGTGAAGGGTGAATAGAGAGGGTCTGGGAAATGAGAAGAATTGGGGTGCGTGATGTGAAAATTCCCAAAGAATCAATAAAGAATTATGTTTTAAAAAACTCAATCAACAGGATAAAGAGTGTCTAGAATGGCTCAGAAAGTCCATAAATTGACTTCCATGATGCCATCAGGCTTGCATTCAGAGGCTGCCATACTTTCACAAATGAGTAAAGACAAGTGAAATGACTCGTGCATGTCCACCATAAATTTATGAGTGGGCTTCTTCCAAAAGAAAGAAAGCAATTAAAATATAAATATTGCTCAAATAGGAATTTTAAAAAAACTTGATAAAGTCAATAAAACTGGATTTTAAGTGAACAGAGACAAATTTCTTTTTAAAAATTTTAAGACTTATTTTTATTTTCATTTATGCATATGTGTATGTGAGAGCATGCCATGACTATGCAGTGCTCACAGGATCCAGAAGAGGGCTTTGGATTCCCTGGAATGGTTCCAAAGCCTTCCTCTTAGCAACTTGCCTACAATTTTCATGTTTTGGGTCATGTGTATGCATGATACTTAAGTATTGCAGAATACTTAATGACAACATTAACTAAACATAATATTGATCCAAACAGTTTAAAGCAAATTGTTCTATCTACTCCCAGGAGCTGCTCTTTAGAATAAAAGCTGGTGGCTTCTAAAACGGATGGGGCATTGTCTAGAATGCATTCAATTTCCAGAACCAAAAGAAAAAAACTCACAAACCTCCAGGGGATACAGAGTCCAGAGAAACTTGAGTTTTCTCCCCCTTTGGAGTTTGATGTGTTCAAGATTCCACTAACTGTCCTTAAAAAAGCCAGTTTCTCCAGGTTTGAGAAGTTGGGCTTGGTGGGAAAGGAAAAGGAGAAGTGGTGGTCTGAGGATGGGAAGGCTCGCTGACTCACTTTGCCGCAGCAAGAGTGGCAAGCTGAAACTGGGTCTTTCATAAGCGTTGCTTCTTCACTCCTAAAGACATGGGACCTCCACCCACCGAAGCCCACAGGGTCCTGATTAATCACAGAGCACAAGAAAGGCGAAGAGAAGAGAGAGCCAAGTCTGTGTCAGTTTCATTTTACAGAGAGCTAGGAGGGGTAGAAACCAAAAGGCTTATGCAGGCACATCAACCTTTGACATGGATGAATGACACCATATGTATAAAGGGCATGCTTAAGTACCATGCAATCCAGTCACCAGAAAAGTTCAATGGTATTTTAAATGTCACAGTCTTGTGTTGGACAGTGTTCAGAGCTATCCTTGGCCATGGTGGGAAGCAGCCCATGGGCCATAGGTTGGACACCCCTGATAAAAGACTTTTTGAAGAAAAAAAAAAAAGCCACTAACCAGATGCATGTTTTTTCTATTATGAGTAGTCTTAAGATTTTCCAACCCCTAAAAAAAAAGTCTGGCTCTAGTCTAGACAAGACAGTATAGGCTTTCTCTCCGATCCTCCCAGTGAAGTATACATGCAAACCCAGGAAAGAAACACAAGAGGCAAAGAGAACTCTGGAGTACACCACTGAAGATGATCTGGGACAGGATCCCAGAACTAGAGGAACACCATAGTAACGGGGCATCTCACGACCCAGGACACACAAAATTGGACTACCCAGGCCCAGAGTTTCCGGATGCCTACCACAGCAACAGCATGGGCAGGCTTATTCCTTTCCTCCTCACACCATACCCTACAGGAATCCCGAAAACGATACCAGGGAGCCGGTGCATTAGCAAAGGAAAGTGTCATAATCCCTCTTCAGTAAGAAGACTGTGACCAGAGAAAGCAGTATTCCCACTCAATAGATCTAAAACTCTTTAGTCCCAGCGAGAAAGCAGGTAACTAGCCTTAGAAGAGCAAAAGGCTACATTTGAGGTGTTGCACGTGGTGGGGGAAGGGCATCATAAGTGTTGGACTGTAGGAAATCTACTTGTCTTTCCCTTCTTACATAGAAGGCACCAGACAGCCCTGTCCAGAGCCCAACAGGTAACACCTAGTAGGGATCTAGGGATCCGGAGAGCCTTACTAGCTTCAGATACACCAAGCAGATCAAAATAGCAGCACAAAGTCCCAGAAAATTATGTCATCAATGGAAGCACATCAGATGGGTTAGGATTTGCATTCTAAAACTAACAAGGATGAAAGTCTGCTAAATGGGAACATTAAATGAGACTGTGAGTCTCCTAACATGGCAGCCAGGTGTCCAGGATACAGATAATCCACAGATCATATGAAACGTGGGAATATCACAACTTGGTGGAGAAATGACGAACAGCCAACACTAACACAGAGATAAACTAGTATACATGCAAACCCTGGAAAGGAACACAAGAGGCAAAGAAAACTCTGGAGTACACCACTGAAGATGATCTGGGACCGGATGCATCCATCAGATGGAATGATTAACTATATTTGAAAACAGCCATTATAAATATGCTTCAACAAGTAATTTCAAATTCTTTAGCAACAATTGAAAGTGCAGCAAAGATGGAAGGCCTCACCCTCCCTGGGGAACAGAAAGGATATGTGATAGGTAGGGTTTTAGTTGGGGGGGGGGTAGGAGAGGAGGGGAGGGAGTGGGAACTGGGAGTGACATGTAAAAATAACCTTGTTTCTAATTCAAATTTTAAAAAAGATGGAAAAAAGGAAATGCAGCAAATAATTAAAACCATTTTATTTTTTTAAAAGTAGAAATCATAAAACCAGTAACGAAAATTAGCTTGATGGGTCTAGTAGCAAAGTGGCAGTGACCAATGTACAGTGTTGTAGAATTCACTCAATCTGAACAATAGAGAGAAAAAAAAGATGAAAATCAAGTGAAAAGCAAAGCCTCAGGATTTGGGGTATGGTCACAAAATAGATAACAGTTACATCCTAAGAGTCACAGAAGACAACAACTAGAATAGGTGTGAAAAATTATTAGAAATGATTACTTAGAAAGTTCTAAATTTGAGTATATATGTTTTATATGTGTGTGTGTGTGTGTGTGTGTGTGTGTGTGTGTGTGTGTGTGTGTATACAAACACATACAGGATTAAGAAGGTAGATGAATGCTAAATAGGACAACTTCTCTCAAATTAATTTCATAATTAATGCTTTGGAAAATCAGTACAGAAACACATATCTGAAAAGCATCCAGAGAGAACTGATGTATCATCCTTTGGAGTGTTAGCAAAACTAAAATCGATTTTGTTATCTGAATCCACAGGCACCAAAAGAAATGGGTCACTTTCCAACAGGTAAAAACAAAAACCATAGTCTTCAAATTCTATATTCCCAAAAACTAACTCCCAGAGGTGCAGGGGAAATAAAGACATTATCAGATGGGGGAGGGCTTGCTAGTAGACCCATCCTTCCCAAACAGCTTTAAAAATAATCTTTTTTTTTTTCAAACAGGAAGGAGTGGTGCAAGAAGGAATCTTGAGAGCATCCAGTAAAAGAAAAGAGAACCAGCTGGAAGAGAAACACGGTCACCTCTATAGATTGTCCTTCACAAGCGGTATAGGAGAGATGACTAGAACAAGCATTTAAACACCACCAGATGGACCCGACAAAATATTTAAAAATTGAGAAGGTAAAGAAACAATGCTTCCACACTTCAAAGTGATACAAACACCAGCATTGGCTTGTCATGATTAATACCATCTGTTTGTCTTTCTAGCTGTAGTAACAGGAGAGCAACTTGGAGCTGTAAGCAACTAAAGACTTTGCTTGGGAGGGAGAGGCGAGTGGATCCTAGTCCTCAGTAGTGTAATCATATGTACACTGCTCCCAGGCAAGCTAATAAGCCCCACCCACACTCATGAAGATGACTGCAATTAAATGGACTGGGTCACAAAAATGTATTTCGAAGACTTGAAAGCAGAATAGGAACCTGGAAAGAAGGGATTTTGTTGGGGTGGATAAAGGGGATAACGGTGGGTTAACTTGATCAAAACACATTATGTATGTATATACGTATGAAATTGTGAACAAAAATAAATACAAATTTAAAAGAGAGCAACCAATAAGAAAACTATGCAAGAAGATATACTAAAAATAAATTAAGGTGCAATTCTAGAAGCCCAGTTGTTTATTTAGGATTCTGTTCGTTAGGTGGTTCAATGTAAATAAAAGCATAAACTCCTCCAAAAGAGTATGGAGCTCATTCTGGTGAGACAGTTCAGTCAGGAAAAGTGCTTTCCATGCACAAAGACTTGAGTGTGACCCCTAAAACAATCCTTTCAGAACAAAACAAGTATAGTAGCACAAACTTGTAATCCCAGCACTAACTAGGAAGGACATTACTAGGCAAGCTCTAGGCCAATAAGAAAGCTTGTCTCAAAAAAAAAAAATTTAGAGTGGACAGATAACACCCAAGATTACTTTCTGGTCTCTACATGAACATGCACACACAAAGGAGAGTCTAAAACTTGGGGCTATGTCACTCTGGGACAAATCTAATTCCAACTAGGAGTGTAGGTTACTAGAACTTTCTGAGCTTCAAATACCACCTTCCAAGGAGGAGTAACTGCGAAGGTAGAGCAGTAAAACAATTTCAGAACTAATCCTGTCAATTCTTCCAAGTCTCTCTTATACATCCATCCTCCATTATCACGTGAGATTCACATTCCTCTGAAAATGGACTGAAAACCACAGAATCCAGTTCCAGACAAAAAAATGCTATTGTAGGATACACTCAATGCTCTCAGGAGTCCCGAAGAATTGAGGAGGGATTTGGAGGAATATGTAAGACTCACTGGTGCATGGGCCATTTTCACCCAGAGGGATGCTCCTTTCTTACCGGCAGGGGAAAGCAAATGAGACAAGAGTTAACTACCTGCTACTGTTTACTTAGCCCCGCCTTTAGATCCACCTTGAAATCCACAAGTAAAGGAACTAAAAACCAACTGAGACTGACTGTGGTACACCTAGTCAACACACCATCAGCTTTTTTTCAGCTGTCTGCAAAGGTCAAAGATCATTTACCTTTGGGAAGTCACAGGTCATTATAGACAAAGAAAGGCATTTGAAACAAACGCAGGTCATAATTGTGGTGTGTAAATAAGTATGGATACCTTGCTTTTACTATGATGTTTTAAAGTCTTTCTTTTCTTATTCACAGTATATAAAAATCAAAAGACTTTGTTTGTTCCTCAATCTCCATTTTCTGTAGCAAAATGGAATTCTATTTCCTAGATAGAAGCAGATGGAGTGTCTCAGGAATGCACCCAGCTTAGTGGTTAAGCATCAGGCTTTGGTGTCAGATGTGCCTGGGCTAGAATGACCCAGTTTGTGTACTTATTGGCAGTGCCCCTTACCACCCTGGGCCTCAGTTTCTTCATTTATAAAAAACACATGACAATCCCCACTTTAAAGGATTGCTAGCAGAATCAAACGGACTTATACATTTAAAGTACTTGGCATGAAAGAGACATTCCACAGTAGCTGCTCTAATCCAGGACATGCCTTTTGCAAGAAACTTTGTTATCAGAGGCAGCAATAGCTTTAGATAAAATTTCAGGAAGTCAGCTCAGTGAGGATCAGGGAACAAAAAGAGACATCAAGTTCTAAAGACCTGACAGATGTCACCGCTGAAGCCAAAGTTCTCTTGCGCTTATGTTTGGGACTTGGAGAGGGGGGACTCTCAGATCAAACACACTGCCACATACCATGATGGGAGAGTGTCAATCCTTCCCACCCATGGTATAATGTGTTCCATTAAACAGGGTAAGCTCCACTCTGTGTGTGTGTGTGTGTGTGTGTGTGTGTGTGTGTGTGTGTGTGTGTGTGTGTGTGTGTGTGTGCATGCACATGCATGCACACAAATGAGTAAGTGTGCTGTAAGTGGGACACAGTTGCTTTCTTCAAAAGCTTATTTGAAGCTATGCACTCTTTTATTCTTTTCCCAAGTAGAAAACTTCTGGGTAAAGTCATGCAATTACTAAGAACACCATCATCACCACATTCTAGCCTGTGTTAGAGACCGAGCTTCTTTGTTCTTTGTAAACATCAACTCAACATTTGCCAACATGGCTGCCTCAAAAAATTAAAAGTACACATTCCTATCATTCTGTGGTGGGTTTTTTTGTGTGTGTATTTAAATATTTTTCTTGAGCTGACCCTCATGTGAGAATGAAATGCTTCACAGCAAGCAGCTATTAGAGGAGATAACCCACCATCAAAGCCCTTTGCAAATGCTCTTTCCTCCATGTCTCCTACAGGAAAAACTCTCTGAATGAAAGTGCTTTCCTGTATAAAATGTACAAATATGATCAGTAAAAAACAACAAAACCAAAAAAACATAGCCTAAATAGCAAATATATTATGTGAAATTTGTGAATTATATATATTATCAAAACCCAAAGTTTATAATGACTTTAGATATATTTTTAAAAGTCAACCTAGAGGATAAAGGACATTTCTAAGGATTATGATATAAAGGAAGCTTTCACGGATGAACAATATTTTTAAAAAATCTAGAATTAAGAATAAAACCCTATCTATAATGCCTATGAGTTTTCAGGTGCTTCCATGTGTCTACTTATCACAAAAGTTAACATACTTCTGGAAATGTTAAGAGTTGCACTAATCATGCTGTTTTAACATGGAGGAGGAAGAGATAATAGCTGATTTGAATAAAGCACTAAAATGTAAAGAATTCAATAGCTGACTCCACATTTTAGTTATGATGAATTCTGTTGCTGTAAATGCTGGATACACACATACATGTGCATAAAGGAATACTATCCAGCCACAGAAAAAAACATGAAATGCTAACAGTTGCAGCAACATGGATGGCAATGGAAGTTGTGTTGACTGAAATAAGACAGTGAGCGATGAGTCTCACACTTTATCTCACTTATGGAAAGGAAAAAGTTCATCCTATAAAATAATGGCCTGGAGTAGAAGTCATTAAGGACTGGGAGGAGTAAGTACAGGGGACAAAGATTGGAAATAAGTTAAACACTTGGCACTAACCACAGAGAAAGGGTGTGTCCTGGTGTTCCGTGCACAGCAGGAAAATGCTAGTCTACTGACAACAATCTGGCATATTTCATATAACTAGGGTATGAGGAGAAATAAATGAATTTTTGAAGATGGATTTTATTATTACATATTATGTATATATTGAATCATGCAAGTTACACTTCACATGTATACATAGGATGCCTTAATTTTAAATCAGGAATTTACATTACTGAAGACAGAGACTAACCCAAAGCCAACCCAATAGCTGAGTTTCTCATCACTTGTTCTTGGGACTGAGGAGTATATTTGTCATCTAAGCACATTTTTGGAACTTTTCTATGTAAACTATGAATTGAATCACTATTATAACTTAAATTATTTATTTAAACAATTTAGAAATGGTAAGCTAGTTAAAATATTTTAACTTTTAAAACATTGACCTAGACAAATCTGTAGTAAATTATTAATCCTTAATGGAATTTTTAATAAACTACTTTTTACATGGCTTTGCTACTGAGACAGTATAAATAAACTGAATTATAGTGGTTTTGACTTTAATTGTTAGAGCATTAAATCAGAAATTCTGAGTTAAATTAATGATATCATATCTCCAAAAGAAAGCTAAACAAATTATAAAGTAGAATGATAACCTGAAAGAATAAATGGATTTTAGCAAATACATTGAATAAAACACTCTAATCTCTTGGAAAGAGATTCATTAGGCAGTGCAGTTAACTTGACATTATGAAGAAATGCCTTTTTCTCTGTAGACACACACACACACACACACACACACACACACACACACACACACACACACCAAAATACTGATAATGTGTACATTTCCCAGAAGGCCTTGAAAACTAAGGGACAGATTCTAGGAGTGCTGGCAAAACCATCACCAGAAAGAACCATGCTGAAGGAAAAGGGAAAGCATGCTTAGTACCGTTGGTTCATGAGTGTGCCCATAGATAGCACATGTGTTGAAGACATGTGTTGCTCCCCAGTTGGTGGATACAGTGGTTGAGAGGTCATTGAGTCAAGAGGACTCTGACCTAACTGACAGATTAACTCACTGATTGATTTATCAGATGGTGGCATCACCGGGAACAGCAGGAAGTAGGAGGTGGGGTCTACTCAGAGAAGCAAGTCAGCAGGGTGTGACTTTGAAAGGTAGATCTTGTCATCGCCTGACCCAAGAAGCTTCCTGTTTCTCTCTGCTTTCTGGATGCTATGAAGTGAGCAGCTTCTAACACAATCTTTCATCATAATTTACTTCCTCATCACTGGCTCAGACACACTGAGCCAAACAGAAAGCACTGATTACCTCTGAAATCATTAGCTAAATTAGACTTTCTTCCCCTAAGTATTTGCCTCATCTGTTACAGTGCCAAACAGCTATTTAACATATTTAGCATCTTTTGAGAAGAGTTGGTACCCTCACACATAATAAAGAGACTTTTTAGTTTCCATTTCAGAAAGGACAAGAGAATTACCAATCAAAGAGAGTGAAAGTTTGAATGCTCTTACAACTTCCTACATCTTTCCCATGTTTTCATTATTTTCTGTTTCTCAGTTGAGATCTGAATGAATACTCAAAATACACAGAAAGGCTAGGGGTGAGTTTTAAGGACAGTCATGAAGACAAAAGGCAATAGTCTACTGAAAAACTAAGGAAGTTGAGAAAAAAGACTGTGGAAGGGAGAAATGAAAGCACAAGAGCAATGCAAAACAAAGGCATAAATCTCAGCTCTTAAACATTTAATAATAGAAACTGAAAAGAAAAATAGAGCTTCTTTCCATGCACACCCAACATCCGACCACCCAGATGACCAAGTCATTGTACCATGACCCCTTTCACCACAAAAATGAGCAGAACTACCCATCACAGAGCCGTGCTGAACCTGGGAGCTAGAGGATTACTAGAACTTTCCATCTCAAAAGGCTCTCATTTTTCCCAAATGCAGACATCTCATCCCTGACTTGGAGATGGAACATCAAACTGTGAAAGAAACTCTTGCCTTTTAGTGAACATCCCCAACACACACACACACACACACACACACACACACACACACACACACACACACACACACATTTAATATATAAAGAGATTTATTGTGGGGTAAAGACCATTTGCCAACTACTGAGTTCTCATTTAATTATTTTTTTCTCCTTTTAGAAACAGATGAGGAAACATAAAGGAAAGTTTCCTTTCATCATAAAACCCATCCTTAGACATTGGCTATTCAGAAAGCACTGAAATCTTACAATGGAATCAGTGTTTGGCTATTCCACTGTGCATTAGACTACAGAAGATGGTATAATCTAAATTGGAACCAACCATTAAAATACAGTCTCATGTTTCTTAGAGAAGACAACATGTCTCAACAACGGGTTTCTTCATGGCTCCACTGTGTACAGGCAGAAGGGCTGGAAGTTCCATTTTAAATGTCACCAAGACACTCTGTCCTTCCTTATTCACCCTCCCCCACCCAATGAAAAAGTTCACTCTCAGTTCACTTGATGCTAAATCATGCCTTTTTTGGGACATCCGGAATGAGTGAAAAACATCAGAAAAAAAAAAAAAAAGAGCAAGTGGAAAACCAGGGGAGTCATATCGTCAGCCTTAGGTAGTTTGGCACAGAAAAGGAAGTAGAGGGGCTAATGGACACTGACTGAGGTTTCCATTGTCATTTACTCTACCACAAAGCACCTGAAGATGAGATGTCTATGCTATATCCAAGGAGAAGAATCTAAAACTAAAATACTAAAATAAAGCCACTCATCTCACTACCATGCAAGTAGAAGTAGGTTTAAATACAGAAATTCTGTTATATTCTCTGACCTAGAATTAGTCTGATATGTATTAAGTTCCTTCTCTCAGTATATTTATCTATCTACATTTCCTGTCTATCATCTATGTATCTGAATATGTATCTATTGCAACTGTGTTGCAATCTATTTATCTATCATCTATCTGCCTATCTATTATCTATCTATCCATCCATCCATCCATCCATCCATGCATACATCTGCCTATCTATCTATTCTATCTGCATATGCATCAATAGCTCTATAATGGAACTATAGAACTGTGTTATAATCTATTATCTATCTATTTTGTCTGAATACATATCTATAGCTCTATAATGGGAGTGTTACATTATGTTGTAGCAAAGGAAATTTAGCATTAGAGCACACTCCATGGAATATATTCACTTTTACTAATATGCCCTGAAAATGAAGGGAGCCATGGTCCTCATCTGTATACCCACTGATGAACCCATGGGGCTCTAATAGATAATTTCAATCCTATGGTCACACAGATGGCCTGAACAAACCAAGAGGGACCCAGACAAAAAGATATGAATGTGGAAAAGATATTAGGGAGGGGAGGTGCTAACTGCAATCCCCAGCAATGTGTTCCCCAAGCTTCTCATCCCATCCTGCTTTCCTTTTTCCCCAGATGGACAGTCTTATCAAGAGTGACAGACATTGATACCTACATGGAAAGTAATTTAGAAAGTATGTAAAAAAGGACCCCTCATCTCCTTCCACTTCTTGTCTTCCTGAAGAACCAGAACTCGGAAGTGAGGGGTGGGAAGTAGGGAGCTGGGGAGTGTCTTGCCGAGATGCTACTTCTTGGTTTTACTTCTCTCTACAAAGAAATGTTTTAGTTCCCAGGCTAATCCCATACTTAACAATGAAAACAGAGCCTAGCCACCTGGCTTGCCCAGGAAGTTGAGGGACACATGGATCGCACAAATTGAAAAAGAAAACAAAACCAAAAACAAAACAAAAACCAGTCTTTGGGGATGGCAAGCATTCCTTTGTTCAAGCTTGCACTGAGCTATAATATAAAAGTCATTAACTGAACAGGTTGACTGGACTCAAAGAGTCCATAAATCCACTGTAAAATTACACTCTTGAACTGTGGTTATGACTTGAGGCTTTCCTTTATCTTTTTTTGAAAATATTACTATAAAAATGAAATATACAAAAATTTATCTATAATAATACCTCTGAAATCTGACCTGTGAACACCTTATATGAAATGTATACACAATATGAACATACACACATGCACATACACAAACAATCACACATATCTTTAAACATATTTTTCTTAAAACAAAATTTTAAAGGCACAAAGGAGTAAAAGGATGTGAAAAGTTTAAACTATTTAGACGTGTATTTTCATTCTTATTAGCAGAAAGAAATGGCAACTGACTTCGGGGGGGAAAAAAAGAGAAACTGGGGCTTGATGAGGCACAATGGCTCAGTGGGTAAGGATGCATGCTGTTTAGCCTGAGTTCAGTCTCAGAAAACCAGCTCTTGCAGGTTGTCCTTTTACCTCCATATACACACTGTGACACATGTACCACCCCCCACAATCAGGAAATAAATGTTAATAAAATCTTTAAAGCAAACAAGAAGTGTAGCAAGCTTATCTTCTTTTACTTTTTCCTGCTTATTTTTGAGTATCTGATGTCATAATTTAATAAGTTATCAAACTGTCAACTTTAAAGTTATGATAAAACAGCACAGAAGTAAAATGCAAATAGCTGTCTAGAGTGATAGGACTTTCTGATCAAAAATCAGACTACAGGACTCTTCCTTCCCCCTAGGCCACCCTGACCTCTCCTGAGCCCTACTCCTGCCCAAGGTCCCCATCACTGCAGGATCTCTCTGAGCCTGTGGCTGCAGAGAGCGAACTGCCTGCATAGAGTGGACCTGCCCAGACAGGAAGGTCCTCCATGAGTCTGGAAATACCTCACTCTTCCTTCCCCCTCCACCTCCCTGACCTCTACTGAGCCCTACTCCTGCCCAAAGTCCCCATCACCCCAGGATCTCTCTGGGCCTGTGGCTGCAGAGAGTGGACCTGCCTGCATAGAGTGAACCCATTCAGACAGTAAGGACATCCCTGAATCTGGAAATACCTCACTCTTCCTTCCCCCGCGCGCCCCCAACCTCTCCTGAGTGAGGAGACTACCAGGAGAGGCAAGACCATTCATATCTGCAGACATTGCAGTCTTGGCACACACATCCCTCCGGGTGATAAGAAGAGATAAAGAGACCCCACCTGCACCCACTGGAAGAAGAGATGGGAAGAAGGCAGAATAAGAACACACTCAACAGAAAGACCAGAATCGGGGAACCACCAAGATCTGAAAAGCACAACACAGAAGAAGAAGAGACAGACCTAAAAATCTACTTCATGAAGATGTTCATGACCCTTAAAGAGGAAACAAGAAAATCTCTTAAAGAAATAGAAGAAAAAAAAACAAAAAAAATCAAGAAATAAGTAATTCTCTTAAAGAATCTAAAGAAAAAACAACCAAACAAGTGAAGAAAGCACTGGAAACAGTTCAAGACATGAAAGTTGAAATAGAAACAATAAAGAAAACACAGAATGAGGGGATGCTGGAAATACAAAGGCTGGATAAATTATCAGGATCTAAGGATGTGAGTTAACCAATAGAATACAAGAGATGGACAAGAGACTCTCAGTTGTTGAAGACTCGCTAGAGGATATGCAGTCATTGACAAAAGAAAATCTCAAGTCCAACAAATCTCTAACACAAAATATCCAAGAAATATGGGACACCATGAAAAGGCCGAATCTAAGAATAATAGGTATAGAAGAAGGTGAAGAAATACAGCTCAAGGTACAGAAAACATATTCAACAGAATCATAGAAGAAAACTTCCCCAACCTACAGAAGGATATGCCTATGAAAGTACAAGAAGCTTACAGAACACCAACTAGACTGGATCACAAAAAGAACTCCCCTCACCACATAATAATCAAAACACCAAGCTTACAGAATAAAGAGAAAATATTAAGAGCAGCAAAGGAAAAAGGTCAAGTAACATATAAATGCAGACCTATCAGAATCACACCTGACTTCTCAATGGAAACTTTGAAAGCCAGAAGGTCCTGGATAGATGTCCTACAAACACTAAGGGAACATGGATACCAACCCAGACTAATGTACCCAGCAAGCTTTCAATCTCTATAGATGAAGAAAACAAGATATTCCATGACAAAACCAGATTTAAACAATACATATCCACAAATCCAGCACTACAGAAAGTCCTAGAGGGAAAACTCCAATCCAACGAAGATAACTACACTCACAAAAACAGGTAATAGATAATCCAACTTCACCAAACAGGAAAAGAAACAGGAGGGGGAAATCCACACACAATGACACCGCCAACATTAAATCCAAAACAAACAAGAACCAACAATCAATGGGCATTAATATCCCTCAACATCAATGGTCTTAACCTGCCTATAAAAAGATACAGGTTAACAGAATGGATACGAAGACAGAATCCATCCTTCTGCTGTATACAAGAAACACACCTCAACTTCAGAGACAGGTGTTACCTCAGAGTAATGGGTTGGAGAAAGATTTTCCAATCAAATGGGCCCAAGAAACAAACTGGTGTAGCAATCCTAATGTCTAAAAAGTTAGACTTCAAACTAAAAATCAATCAAAAGAGATGAAGAAGGGCATTTCACACTAATCACAAAAATGTCCATCAAGATGAAGTCTCAATCCTAAACATCTGTGCCCCAAATACAAAGGCACCCACATTTGTAAAAGAAACATTACTAAAGCTCAAACCACACATAAAATCACACACACTTATAGTAGGAGACTTCAACACCCCCTTTCACCACTAGACAGGACCACCAGACAGAAACCTAACAAAGAAACAAAGGATCTAACAGAAGTTATGACCCAATTGGGATTAACAGACATCTATAGAACATTTCATCCAAACACAAAAGAATATAGGTTCTTCTCCGCGCCACATGGAACCTTCTCTAAACTTGACCACATACTTGGAAACATAGCAAACCTCCACAGACACAAAAGACAAGCAGTTTAAATTGACCTATAACCCTAATGAAATAGAAGCAGTCATCAAAAGCCTTCTACCCAAAAAAAGCCCAGGGCCAAATGGCTTCACTGCAGATTTATTCCAGAAATTCAAACAAGAGCTAATACCAGTACTCCTTAAATTGTTCCACACAATAGAAGCAGGAGGGACATTGCCTAACTCTTTTGAGGCTATAATTACTTTGACAAACAAGCCACACAAAGATACAACTAAAAAAGAGAACTACAGACCAATATCCCTCATGAATTTCGATGCAAAAATACTCAACAAAATATTGGCAAATTGAATCCAAGAACACATCAGAAAAATCATCCACCATGATCAAGTAGGCTTCATCCCAGTGATGCAAGCAATTCAACATACGGAAATCCATCAATGTAATCCACCATATAAATAAACTGAAAAAGAAAAACCACATGCTCATCTCACTACATGCTGAAAAAGACTTTGACAAAATCCAGCATCCCTTCATGATAAAGATCTTGAAGAGAAAAGGACTAACAGGAACATATCTAAATATGATAAAAGCAATATTATATAGCAAACCAACAGCCAACATCAAACTAAATGGAGAGAAATTCCAAGCAATTCCTCTAAAATTAGGAACAAGACAAGGCTGTCCACTCTCTCCATATCTCTTCAATATTGTACTTGAAGTCCTAGCTAGAGCAATAAGACAACAACAGGAAATCAAGGGGATACAAATTGGAAAAGAAGTCAAACTTTCACTATTTGCAGATGATATGATAGTCTACATAAGTGACCCGAAAAACTCTACCAAGGAACTCCTACAGCTGATAAACACCTTCAGCAAAGTAGCAGGATACAACATTAACTCAAAAAGAATTAGTAGCCTTACTATATGCAGATGATAAACAGAATGAGAAAGAAATCAGAGAAACATCACCCTTCACACTATCCACAAACAAGATAAAATATCTTGGTGTAACGCTAACCAAAAAAGTGAAAGACCTGTACAGCAAGAACTTTGAGTCTTTAAAGAAAGAAATTAAAGAAGATACCAGAAAAATGGAAAGATCTCCCATGCTCTTGGATAGGTAGAATCAACATAGTAAAAATGGCAATCTTGCCAAAAGCAATCTATAGATTCAACACAATCCCCATCAAAATCCCAACACAGTTCTTCACTGATCTTGAAAGAACAATACACAACACTCAACTTTATATGAAAAAAAAAAACAGGATAGCTTAAACAGCCCTGTACAATAAAGGAACCTCTAGAGGCATCACCATCCCTGACTTAAAGCTCTATTATAGAGCCATAGTCCTGAAAACAGCTTAGTATTGGCATAAAAATAGACAGATAGACCAATGGAATCAAATTGAAAACCCTGATATTAACCCACATACCTATGAACACCTGATTTTTTACAAAGATGCTAAATCTATACAATGAAAAAAAGCTGTAGCATCTTCAACAAATTGTGTTGGCACACCTGGATTCAGACATGCACAGGAGTGCAGATAGATCCATATCTGTCACCATGCGCAAAACTTAAGTGCAAATGGATTAAAGATCTCAACATAAATCCAGCCACTCTGAATCTTCTAGAAGAGAAAATACCCTTGAAAGTATTGGTACAGGAGACCACTTCCTGAACATAACACCAGTAGCACAGACATTGAGATCTACAATTAATAAATGGGACCTCCTGAAACTGAGAAGCTTCTGTAAGAAGCTTACTGACACAGTCAGTAAGACAAAACAACAGCCCACAGAATGGGAAAAGATCTTCACCTACCCCACATCTGACAGACGGCTGATTTCCAAAATATACAATGAACTCAAGAAGGTAGCCTCCAAAACACCAATCAATGAAATTAAAAAGTAGGGCACAGAACTAAATAGAGAATTCTCAACAGAGGAATCTGAAATGGCTGATAGACACATAAGAAAGTGTTCAAAATCCTTGACCATCAGAGAAATGCAACTCAAAACAACTCTGAGATACCATCTTACACTGGCCAGAATGGCTAAAATCAAAAACACCAATGACAATCTTTGCTGCAGAGGATGTGAAGAAAAAGGAACACTCCTCTATTGCTGGTTGGAGTGCAAACTTGTAAGACCACTATGGAAATGAGTATGGCAGTTGCTCAGAAAAATGGGAATCAATCTACCTCAAGATCCATCAATTCCTCTCTTGGGCATATAACCAAATAATGCACATTCATACAACAAGGACATATGTTCAACCATGGTCATAGCAGCGTTGTTTGTAATAGCCAGAAACTGGAAGCAATGTAGATGCCCCCAACTGAAAAATGGATAGAGAAATTGTGGTACATTTACACAATGGAATACTACAAAGCAGAAAAAAAAGCAATGGAATCTTGAAATTTGCAGGCAGATGGATGGAACTAGAAGAAACCATCCTGAGTGAGGTAACCCAGTCACAAAAAGACAAACATGGCATGTACTCACTCATATATGAATTTTAGACATAGAACAAAGGATTACCACCCTACAATCCTCTTCACCAAAGGAACTAGGAAACAAGAAGGACTCTAAGAGAAAAATGCATGGTCCCTGGAGAATGGGAAGGGCCAGGATCTCCTAAGCTAATTTGGAACATGAGGGTAGGGGAGAGGGAGCTGGCAGAATGTGAGGAGGAGGAGAGGAGGGGAGAGGAGGAAATGGAGGACCAGAAAGGTTGAGTTGGGGGAAGAACAGAGGAGAGCAGATGAGACATATCCTTACAGAGGAGCCATTATAGGTCCGAGGAGGGATCTGGCACTAGGGAGATTTCCAGAGATCTACAAGGATCACACCAACTGACAATCTAGGCAATGGTGGAGAGGCTACCTTAAATGCCCTTCCCCTATAATGAGACTGATGACTACTTTATATGCCATCCTAGAGCCCTCATCCAGTGGCTGATGGAAGCAGAGCAGACACACACAGCTATACACTGAACGGAACTCTGGAACCCACTTGCAGAGAGGGAGAAATGAAGATCAAGGGGGTCCAGACCAGGCTGGTGAATCCCACAGAAACAGCTGACCTGAACAAGGGGGAGCACATGGCCCCCAGTCTGCTGTCTGGGAGGCCATCAAGGGACTGATCCAGACCCCTGAATGTGGCTGTCAATGAGGAGTCCTCAGCACCCTATGGGGCCTCTGGTAGTGGATCAGTATTTTTCCCTGGTGTAAGAAGGGACTTTGAAAGACCATCCCATGTGAAGGGATGCTCTGTTGACCTGGACACATGGGGGAGGGCCTAGGCCAGGCCCAGGGTGATGTTGTGGAATTTGGGAGCCCCCATGGAGTGCCCTACCCTCTATGGGGAGCAGAGGGAGGAGGGGGGAGAGGGAGAAGAGATTAATATGTGAAATTATAATTTTGGTTTTGGGGGGGTTGCCCTTAGTATATTATTTTTTATTTTTTTTATCTTTTTGAATTTTTTTATTTGAATTACAAACAAGATTGAATTACATGGCAATCCCAGTTCCCTTCTCCCTCCCTTCCTCCCCTACCACCCCGCTCCCTAACTAAAACCCTAACCTATCACATATCCTTTCTTTAAAAGTCAGACTTCAGGTTTAAAATTAAAATGAAGGAGACTGCACAGGATGTATCTCTCTCTGTCTCTCTCTCTGTCTCTCTCTCTCTCTCTCTCTTTCTCTCTCTCTCTGCCTGTCTGTCTCTCTCTTACACACACAAACACACACACACACACACCACACACACTGAGGCCTATAGAGAACCATAGAAAACAGGGCTCTCTCTTTATACATGAGAAAACCTATATTCTTAGTTTTGTATTTCTGCATTTTTTAAAGAAATGGTATTGGATATGACTTACTTCATAACCAGGACTAAGTGAGAGTATAAGTAATTACCGCACACAGACTGTGTGACTTACCCATGTAGTCCAAAACTAGGGGACACCCCTTATTATAATTTGGTGACCCTTGGCCTGCCACCGAGTCTCCTCTCTTTTCCTTATAGTTGAGGTATAGAAGTCCTCTAATGAGGCAGATGATGTGTCTTAAGCTCAGAGAGGATTAGGGAATGCTAATTACCCACCCTCTGATTGCAGCAACTTCAAACATTTTACACATAGTGAATAACTCATCTTGATAAGTCTGTCCAGATTTCAAGAAAGACATTTGGAAAGTATTACTTGGGGGAAAAAATGTAAGACACAAGGCAAACTCAAGATTCTATTCTTTCAAATTGGGTGAAATAAAGATGTGGCCTTCTTTCTTTCTCTTTGAAAGCTGTTGTCAGCTTTCAAAGAGAAAGATGTTACACACAGGAGGAACCTTCACAGAGCCATTCCATCTCACAGATGCACTACAACCTGCCCCAAGAATGTTGGTACCAGAAGAACCAGCTATGCTTACACTGTATTAACTACAGGGAAAGATATCACTATCTGACCCCTGCTACTGTATTATATTTATTTTCCCTTTCCTTCCTTTTCCTTGGTAATTAATTACGTGTGTGTGTGTGTGTGTGTGTGTGTGTGTCTTGTGTGTGTGTGTGGTGTGTGACGCGTGTGTGTGTGTGTGTATGCCACTGTGCTCATGAAGTCAGTAGCAGGCATAGGACTTTGAACTGTCCTTGTAGTGAGTGAACCCAGTTCAGAGATGTGGCATTTCAAACACCAACAAGTGGAGAGTGAAAAGGAAGTACCCAACAAGACATGAATACAAAGGTAGGAACTCAGAGAAGCAACAGCTTAGCAGCCAAAAGAAGGGGAAATATGCTAAGATATGCATTCTTTAAGAAAAGACTTGTGTTCTTGTTGCAGAACATAAAACAACAGCAACAAAAACAGAGCATGGATTTAAATAGGTTACATCCCATGCTTGCAACGTAACACAATTCTTTTTGAAATAACACGGTTGAAAAGTTACTTTTCTTCCATAGAATTCAAACACACTGAACATCATAATGGAAACATCTAAGGTGACCTCCCACCCTGCCTAGATCCCCTGTCCCACAGATGTGAGTAGACCTGTAACATCATGATGATGCTTGGTTTAGTTTGTTTTTGTTTTGTTATTTTTCTTGTGGTTTTGGGAGCCTGAACCTATAATCTCCCACATGCTTATAATTTACTTTCCACAAATAGAACATGGCACCATCTACAGGCTGTCACTCTCTTGATTAGGCTCTGTTAAATGGCAAAGATGAAGGTGTTTTGCAGATGTCATTAAATTCACTTTAAGATGATCAATGGGGAGATTAATCCTGGGTCACTGGACCTCATTAGTGAGTATACTGAAAGGCAGGTAAAGGTCAGAAACTGGAAGCATCAGAGATGGACCCTGTTGCTGACCTTTAAAGACAAAACTGACATGGCTGTATACAGACACAAGGAAATTAATTCTGCTAGCAAGCTAAGCAAACTGGAAACAGGCTTCCTGTTGGTCTCCATAAGAGAATGCAGCTTAGCCAGTGTGTGGAGTTAGGCCACCAGACCCTGAGCACTAAATCTGGCTAGATAAGTCTATTTTTTTAATTTGCATATTGACCACAGTTTCCCCTCCTTCATCTCCTCTTATCCCCTCCCCCCACCTCACCCCTGCCCCCATCCACTCCTCAGAAAAGAGCAGGCTGGGAGTCAGCCAAGCAATGGCACATCAAATGGAGGCAGGACCAAGCTTCTCCCCCTGCATCAAGGCTGGGCAAGGCAATCCAGCATGGAAAATGGGTTCCCAGAAGTCAGTTCAAGTGCCAGGGACAGGTCCTGATCCCACTGCTAGGAGCCCCACAAACAGACTAAGCTACACAACTGTCATCATGCAGAGGGTCCCATGCAGGTTCCTTTCCCTAGTTGTCAGTCCAGAGTCAGTGAGCTCAGGCCACCAGCTAGACAAATCTTAACTTCTAACCTGTAGAAAGCAATAATAGATGACTATTTTGAAAACCTACAAATTTGGAGTGATTTGTGAAACAGCATAGAAAACCCATACAACATCTAAAAAGAATGAGGGTCAATTTGCCTAAGAATTGTCTTCTATTAACTAAGAAAGAAAAAAATTACCTGGAACCTCAGGCTCCCTTCTCAGCTTCCCACATCACACTTAGTCAAGCTCTCCCACAAGAGGGATCCAGGCATTTAACAGACATGGCTGCCTCCATTCCTGAGTTGCTACACTAAAGAACCAGGGTCATTCAGAGAATATCATTGCTTGCTCATCTAAAGACACCTGCCTCAATAAGTCAGACAACACTGAACCTGGCCACTCTGTGGCTTCCACAGTTTTTCAGTCAGTCACATTTTTAGACTGTGAGTGACTCAGCATAACAACAATCTAAAGTCACCATTCCAGTAACTCAAGTCAAGGCCTCCAACCACAATTGATCTAAAGATTGGCTCTCTCTATTGGCTCTGATATTTGGTTATGAAAATCACCAACAGGCACACGACCAGGACCAGAAACTTCCTAACAGTTCTGAGTGGAAGAGGCACTGTTCCATTCCCATTTTTAACACAGAAACCAAAACATAGTCTACAGCCAAGCTATTCAGCTGAGCCCTTGCTCCGTAATAGTATGTTCTCTGTGCTCTGTACAAAATTACACCCTGATGATGTCTTTCCATGTGGCTGTGCCCAAAAAGTGGTCAGGAAGCAGCAGCACTCAAGTGGGTGACAGATGAGACCATTTAGAGGAAAGGAGACATGGGGAATGGCTATCCATTTTTCAGAATCATTTGTCCACCTATTGGAGACGGAGCGTAGATATTCTTCTTTTATACTTTCCTGAAATTTGAATTTAACACTTTTAATATGCAGTCCAATTAGGGTCTGCAAAAAGTGTTTGTTTCTAATAGAAAACACTGGCATTTTCTTCCAATTGCCTTAATTCTTAAACACCAATTAAAATCACACTTGAAAGTACCAAACAAAAAAGAATAGCAAATTTTTATAGCTTAGAAAAATTAAAGAATAAACATCTTCTTTTTCTTTTTATTTCTTCCTTTCTTTGGCCCTTACTCTTATATTTTTAACTCCTGAAATAATGAAGCCAGTAACACGGCAAGTTAAAAAGCAATATACACATGCAGACAAAGGCTGAGTTAGGATTTGTGGTCTGGTAAGTGTTAAATTATCTTTAGCAATCCACACTGTCTCTCAGAGCCTTGTGAGCTTTTATTTGTTTGCTTATTTTTTTTTATTTCTTGTGTTGTTTAATGTATATGCATGTGTGCCATATACGTAGCATAAATGTGCATTGTTCATGAAGGCCATAAGAGAGCATCAGTTTTCCTGGAACAGGAGTTACAAATGGTTTGAGCCACCCTGTGAGCGCTGGGAACTGAACCAGGGTCTTCTGCAAGAGCAGCAAGTGCTCTTAACCACTGAGCCATCTCTCCAAGGAGCCTTAGTTTTATCATCTCCAAAATAACTTCTCAAGAATTTTAAGAAATGGTGGCATTTGACATCCACAGTCAGATGCTAGCATGAGGTGGTTTCGGTTTCAGCATTCGATAGCAACATTGATGACATCATGCCTTTGCCAGTAAGATGCCAGCTGAGGTCTACAGGGGGAATTTGAATGAGATCGTATGGAACAGGAAATGAAGATGACCCACCTGAGTCCAGGTTTTAAGACAGTGTGTGTATTCCCCAACAGGAAAGCTTCAGAGCATAGGAAAGAGATTTAAAATAACATTCTTTAAGTTGGGCAGTTATGTTTCATTTTATAAAAACAGCTACTACCTGATTACAACCTCTATGCTTACTAAACTGATTTAATCTTTTAAATGAAACTGGGAAGAACTGGGGGTGAGCAAAAGGGCACTGAAAAATTATTGAGCAGTAAGAACACTAAACTGACAAGGGATTGGAGCATCATCTAGATATTAAATCTGCCTGAGAAGACAGGTCAGTAGAGGCTCTTCCAAGTGAAGCTGTGCATCTGTTCCTAGAGTCTCAGGAACCTCTGACAATGCCATGGTCCAGCCCAGGGAGACACAGCCCAGGGAGCTGCAGAAGCATGACTGGTGCCTCCTCCAGGCCATCTACCATAGCAGGGGAAAGATGGGGCTTCAGGTTTCAGTGGAGAAATTCGGGCACTGGCTGAAAGCATTGAGTTACATGTTTTGCGCTGACAACCTCGGCATCTCACACAGTGATCTCCTTTAGCCTCTCGAGGCTCTGCCCTACTGCTCATTTTACAGACAAAGAAACTGAATATCGTGCCCAAGTTGCCTCCCTTGGTATTCAGTACTGTGAGGATCAGGGTCCAGGAAGTAACAGTTAACTACCATGCTATACTGCTCTCAGCTCTTAGGCTTCCAGGTTTTGGAAGAAGTAAATTTAGACTTTATATGGCACGAAGTATTTCCAAGTGATACACATGTTTAAAAACATGACCGGATGTACTCCTGTTTGTATTGATTCATAGTTTCTAAATCATTGCTGTGTCCACCCTTCTTTCAGGAGGGTGTTTGCTAATGTTTATTCTCATGAGTGATAGTAGTTAATGAAATATGAACGTTAAAAAAATAGCCATTTGATTTGAACATAAGAGTGACAAGACAGCTTGTATCTGTATGGCCAACATGGAAATCAACATGATACACACAATCATTTAAAAATAGGTAGCAGAACTCATAATTTCATAGTAAGCCAATACTTACATTCCATATTTATCGCAATTCTATTTAAACTAGCAAAGAGAAAAGAGGGCAAATTTAAACACCCAGTAAATATACAGTAGCCTATCATACTTATGTATTAAAAGGTAGGGAAAGAAACATATTTTCACAAATTACTTAATGACACATGAAATGTTTCTTACTTTAAAAAGTCATTCTATAAAGTACGTGTGCTACACAACTTCAATTGTATTAATTAGCATGCAGAAATCTAAACATATATATGTTTCAATGCTTGGGTTTTCTACAAGAAATAAAATTCTAAATTATTTGAATAAGTTTATTGGTTTTCTTTTATTTCCAAATCATTATGTACTATGATTTTTAAAATAATTGTTATTGAAACAGATTCAGTAGTTAAAGGGGTAAATGTGATCAATAGATTACCTTAGTCCCCAATCTCTGCCTGTGCTCTCACAGCCAGTTTCCTGAGCTCACCACTAAGAGAGAGCTGTCCTAGATTCCCTCCCAGCTTCACCTATACCTCTTCAGCAATACGTGCCTTCCATGCTAATATCTGTTTATTCGTAGCACCCTTCCCACATCTCTACAGGCTGTAACATGGCAGGGTTCCATCTGCCTCATAAATAATCTGAGCACTTTCTACCACTCCCTTGTATTATCTATTCAGATTTTTAGAGGAGCAAGAGACACTTCAGCATCTACTTTCATGTAGATGAAGTGACATCCTGTCACTTGAACTGAATGGTGTGTACACAGTTGCAGTGTTCTTGATGGTAGCGAGGAAACAGAACCAGATCAAGGAGATGGAATTCCTAAACCTACTAGTCATTCTTTCCTAGATCTAGGATTGTGGTGGTAGAATGAGAAGATCACCCCCCACCCATAAGCTCAGGTATTTGAACACTTGGTCTCCAGTTGGTAGCCCTGTTTGGGAAGGTGCTTCAGTCTTGCTGGAGGAAGTTTGTCTTTGGGAGTTTAAGAGTTCACAGCCTTGAACCACTTCCAGTTCACTCTCTGCTTTGTGCTGAGGTTGAAGACATGATCTATCAGCTCTTGTTCCTCCTCACACCTGCCACTTGCTGCCATGCCTCCCTGCTATGATAGACTCTCACCCCTCTTTCACAATAACAAATAAACAAGACAAAATAAACTCTTTCTTATATAAGCTATCTTGGTTATGGTATTTATCACAGCAACAGAAAAATAACACATATATATATATGTACATATGTGTGTGTGTGTATACACATGTGCATGTATATCTTCACCTATCTGAAGCCTGGCCCTTTGTATTATATTCATGCATATTATAATGCACACATGCATATGGATCACACATACACACATATTCCAGGAAAATACACACGCACGTGCGCGCGCACACACACACACACACACACACACACACACACACACACACACTCACACACACTCCTATATATAATTGCAACTATACAGACAAACCAAGCCTGGCTTTCAAAAAGGATACAAATACCATAATCCTTGCAGTTCCCACCACCAAACTATTAAGATTCTACACTAGTTGGTACAATGAGTGGTAAAAGATAATGCTGTAAAGGATAAAAGAAAAACTAAAATAAAACTAATCGGTTGCATCCACATGCAAAGCCCCTGGTTCCCATAGAGTAGGAAAATTTCAGTCATCATCACAGAAGCCTGGGGTGGGGGGGGGGGAGCTAAATTGCTCCAAAGGGGATCATTCTGAGAAAACAATTTCAACCACCAGCAGCAGGAGAGATGGCACCTTCATGTCTGTGAGCAAGGGGGAAGGCAGGAGAAGGTCATGTTCAGTGGTGTGCCAGACATTGTGCTAAGCATTTGAACATATCTCATAGCATTTTCCCATTTGCACGAAAGTGCTATGGTGGGTTGAACGAGAAATGTTCCCAGAGGCTCATGTATTTGAACACTTGGTCCCAGTCAAGTTCATAGTGCTGTTTGGGAAGGCTACAGAACCATTAGGAGGTACAGCCTTGCCAAAGGAAGGATGTCCCTGGGGATGGGCTTGTCCCCACTTTCCGTCCCTTCTCCCTCCCCACTCCACCCCCCTATATCCTCCTCATCCCCCCACCCCTGCTGCTCCATGAATGCAATGGGATCCTCCAGCTTCTTGCTGCCAGGCCTTCCCTGTGTAGTGCCATCTCTTCTCTGCTGATAAGGACTTTATCCCTCTGCAACTATAAGCCAAAACAAACTTTCCCTTCCTAGGTTGCTTTTTGTGAGGCTATTTTGTCCCACTACAGAAAACAAACAAACAAACAAACAAACAACAAAAATACCACGTTCTCTGTATTAGAAAAGCAACAGAAACTCCAGGAAGATTAGATCCATTACTTGTCATGGGGTTAATGTGTCAGTATAATTGGCACTTTAAACCCAAGTACATGTGGGCCCAAATCTCAAACTACACCATGTTGACCCAAGAAAAGGAAAAGGGATGATCTACTGTTTACTTAGCCTGGGAAAGCGTAAAGTCACTGTTCCCTTCAACAAAAGTCCCCATGCAGACCCACGCAAGTGTTATTGGATTGATACAAAAACAGGCATTGTATTCCATCTCTTCTCCTGAGGGGAATAAAAAGCCTTAGAACAGCATCAGGTCTCACGCCTTTGTGAATTATGCTTGGAGAGTCTATGATTTCTGAAGGTATCACTGTGACCATGCACATTTTTCAGCCATCAAGCTGCATGTGACACATTTTCCTAGGGAGTTGTATTGTAGTGCAGGTTATCATGGAGTGGATAGGAAGTGGTCACAAAGGTTAAGTGGAGTCGTCATTTCAAATACTTTGAGAACAACCATTTTCATTGATGGGAAGTTCTTCAGGACTCAAGAATTTTATCTTTGTAGTTTTGAGCTTCGTCTAGAACCACTTCATTCCTTTCCCTTTCTCTCTCTCCTCATCCTCTCTCACCTAATGCAGGTATGCAAACAGATTTACCTGGGACTGTCACAAGTTCTCAATATTTAAATGGAACCAAAAAGTTTTTTCGACAAGTTTGGTGGAAAAGGTGAAAAGTAGAATTTAAAGTTGAACAAAAACTAGTTAAATACCAGGTCATTTAAACCAAAGCTGGAGACTAGTGGCACTTTCAGGCTTGTGTGACTATCGTATTCAGGTCTGGATGCCAACACAAAGATTCCACTGCAGTAGGCCTGGGCAGAGAACCAATAATATTTAACGAGCAACCCAGGTGACTCACACAGGTGGTCCTGGGACCACACTTGACAAAACATTGATGTAGTGCAGGCTCTCATGGAGTGTATTGGAAGCTGTCACAAAGGTTAAGTGGATGACCCAACATCACCCCAGTCAGCAAGCAGCTAACCTGGAGCTAGACTAGTTAGAGCCTTGCACACTATGACATGTTTCTCTTGTAGCATGCCAAACATTTTTAAAATTTTGGGTCACTACCCTATAAATTGCAGCTGTAAAAGCATCCACGCTTGACACATGGACAGTGCTTCCTATAAAAAGATCTTTCTTGACCATCACATATGATATTTAAGAAAGTGTGCCCTGTGTTTGGCAGATAAAGGGACAGAATTTCAAAGAGATTAATAGTCCTGCTCAAAATTGGACTTGATAGTTTTGAGAGGTTTGTTTTGTTTTGTTTTTTTAAATGATGACACAAAGTTGGGTAGGTAAGGAAGAGGGTGAACCTGGGAGGAATGGGAAGTGGTGAGTGATTGCAATAAAAGTACTTTGCAGGAAATTCTCAAAGAACTAAAATAAAAAGGGGAGGGATTCTTGCTTAAAACCTTACCCATGTGTGGCAAAGTAGGACTCTATGAATTCTGATAATTAGTGAGTATTTAACACTGACCATCATCATCAACATGTGTTTATAGAAACTCTGTTAAGACTAAAAAATACTGACCTAGCAAAGGTTAAAATTGGTCAGGGGAAAAAGAAATCAGCCAAATGCTATACAACTTAATATGATATATACAGAAAAACTAAGTAAAAATAAAAATTCATAGTAGCAATTTGTCAAAATTTATATATAAAATGAATAAAATTTTTAAAATTAAGTCTTTTAGTAACTTATTTGAAAAGATTTAACACTGAAAATTTTTCAGATAAATCAAAAAGTGAAGTAAACTGAAAATATTCTAAGTATATTTATGAGTTAAACTACTGAAAAGATGGAAGTCAACTAACAATACACAGTTCAGAAAATAGCTTCCTCAACAAAATTCAATTACACATGGGTTAGCATTCAAATATCCACAGTTACAAGATAGAAAAAAACCTATAATCAGAATCTAATTAAAACAATAAATCAAATTATTGCACAACACAATTAGCCACATAGAAACAGAATTACATGCACAACCACAATAATGAGTCAGGGACTGCCAAGGGATAGCACAGTCACTCTATGACCTCGCCAAGCAGTTATACACATGGAAATACATTTTCTGCTCCCATTTCCAACTTTAGTATGTATGGTTTCATGTACAGATGCATTGCTTCAGAGGTGGAAAAATCCAGGTTAAACTAAACAAAACACTAGAAAATTCTAGCACGGAACTTCATGGGTCTTACTACTCTAACACATTCGCACAGTAATCTATATCACTGTGACACTACTGCCACATTGTCTACTGCATCTGCTCCCATTTTAAGTGACCATCCTCAGTCATTAGTGGTTTTAAATACTGTGGGGTATATAAATCGAGACTTAGAAAGTGTTTGCAATGAAAACCTCTCCCCTTTTGCTAAATGAGATAAAGATATGGCTTTATCTCCACAACTTTTGTTTGACTGTTTAATCACTACATATCACACACACACACACACACACACACACACACACACACACACACACACACACACACACACACACACACAGAGAGAGAGAGAGAGAGAGAGAGAGAGAGAGAGAGAGAGAGAGAGAGAGAGAGGTGTACATACACCACACACACTCTTTGCAGGATATCTATGGCTTCTCCAATTTTTGTTCAGAAACCCACTGACTGCAGAGTGGTTCATGGCATAGCCTTTCCTTTGGAATCAGGCCAGCATATGATTCCTTTGGAATCAGGCCAGCACAGCACAGGGTCAGCAAGGTCACCTGGACAACTCACTTCACTACAGAATGGTGACTCCTTGGCTACAGCACAACATTTTGTTCCCAGGTCTCTTTCGTGGGTCCTTTAAGGTTAGGCTCCTTTACACCTAATTTCACTTTTCTAAGGAGAAAAAAAATAACTCCAGTAAATGAATTCACACTTGCCACACAGAGAAGCTCTCTGAAGCACAGAAATGCCCATTTAGAATGAACTCATGGAAACCCTACTTAAAATGCAGTGCTCTGTGTGTCAACACAAGTCTACTTAGGCAGGATAAATAGGTGAAGCCATGAGTTTCCAGTCTCCTGATGCCAAATTAAATCCCACTTCTTCAAAAGAGACCCTGTTATTGCTGTGTCACCCTGTGAGAACTTCGTATTTACTTTGGACAATTATGATATGTCCTCTATTGATGAAGGAGACCTGCCAGGGTTTAAGCAAAGCTGTGACCACACTCAGTCTAGACTCTATCTTCGAGCAAATACAGAAATGAAAAGCTTCACAGAGGCTCCGACTGTAGCTTAGACCACAAAGAAAAAAATACCAAAGCTATAATAAACACAAGAAAACAAAATCTTTTACTAGCCTGACATGTCAGACCACATGTGGGATCCTGACATAAGAAAGGCTAAAACAGGGCTGTCATGAGTTCAAGGCCAACCTAGACTACATGGTAAATTCCAAGACACCTTTGAATGGTATAAAATCCTATCTCAAAAAAGTAAAAAAAAAAAAAAAAAAAAAATAGGTTTTTGCTATATGGCAAGCAAATGTAATTAAAATGCTTCTTTTCAAATAGGACATAAAAGAAGAAAACAATTCCATTTTCACACAAAGGTATGCACCATCATTTGTTCACAAACAGGTGCATGTGTAATTTCTGAGAAACAACCATACAATTCTTTAATCAGAAAGGATCTCTTATGTATTTCTAGACAATTCTGCTGTGGAATAATCCTCTTGTACACTGTAAATATTTGTCACTGGAATTGGTTTAATAAAATGCTGATAGCCAGGCAGAAATTATAGGGAGGGCAACCAAACTAAGGATGATGGGAAGGAGAAGGGCAAAGTCGAGACTCCAGAAGTCACAGTCACAAGCCACAAGCCTCGTGGTAAAATGTAACTAATAGGAATGGGTTAATTTAAATGTAAGAGCTAGTTAATAACAATCCTGAGCTATTGGTCAAGCATTTGTAAGTAATATAAGCCTCTGTGTGGTAACTGGGGAAGTGGCTGCTAGGTATTTGGGACCTAGTGGCTCTGGGACACAGAACCTCTGATTACACAACTCTAAATAAAAATGAGAAGTAGTAAGTGTATTAGTTACTTTTCTGTTGCTGTGAAAAATCACCACAATGAAAAGCAATTTATGGAGGGAAGGGTTTATTTTGTCTTATGGTTCCAGAGGGAGAGTCCATAACGACAGTTGGAGAAAGGAATCCTCACGTCCTCTACATAGACTCAAAGCAGAGTTCAAACATGATGTAGAATGAGGCTATGAAAGCTTCTCCAGCAAGATTGCACCATTTCGCCAAACAGCACACCAACTAGGGGCCACATGTTCAATACTTGAATTGAGCGTATAGGGTACATTTCTCACTGAAACCACCACAATAAGTCAAGCCCTTTCTGAGCTTAAATTTATTGTCAGAATAATATGGAAACACAAAGAAGAAAATGTGTTCAACAGAATAGGTTGCCATCTAAAATGTGTTATTTCCTGTGCAGGTCAAGATTGCTATATAAAATACCCAATTAAATTCCATTCAATTTGATGTACAATTGAATTTGTACAGATGAATAACAAATGTTGCCTTTTACAACAGCCATGTGCCAACAGCAGACTCCTCAGAATGTATCCCATCATTAAATCACATCTTTGTATATCATATGCAATAATTTTTTTACTAAATTTGATAATCCATGTATATGAGCATGTGTGCATGTGTGCATGAATGTGTATATTTAGTCTGATCTGTATCAGAAAATCAGAAACGATGTTTAGTGTTCCTAAGATCTGGAATAAACCTCTGAGAATACAACTGCTCATCTCTAGATATAGCAGCTGTCCTGAAATTCTCTTGCTGTAATACTAATAAGGGAAATCAATTACTGAAATCCACAGGCCCACACAGCCATAACAACTTGTAAGGTGCCACAGTAAACTATATCCCCATCATGCTTCAGATTTAGATGCCAAGTTTTCATAGTAATGACCTGGAGAAAGATCACTATAAAGCCCTTCCTATTTTCCATAGAATATTAACTTGCTCATGTAGAAAGTCATCCCAGGGCTGGAGAAAGGGATCAGCAGTTAAGAGCACTAGCTGCTCTTGCAGAAGACCCAGATTTAGATTCTTGACACAGATGGCAGCTCAAAACCATCCCTAACTCCAGTTCCAGTGGATCCAATGCCCTCTTCTGATTTCCATGAGCATGAGGCTTGAGCATGGTACACACACACACACACACACACACACACACACACACACACACACACACACAGAGGCAAACTCTCATACACATGACATTAAAAATTTAAAAATCTTGAAGAAAGAAAGCTGTTTCATTTCTTCTAGACTAGTAACCATTCAAAATCTACCTATTTCATAATTATTTGATGATACTAACCTACTTAGAATCTAATATATATTACATACAGAGATAATACATTATACTGGTGCAAAATATGATTTCAAGATGCTTAGTATCTATGATAGATACAGAGAAAGAATACTTTACACAAGTGTAACATATAGGTAACATGAGAGTAAAAAAATATTGTTTGACCATTATGGAAGATTCAACTTACATCTCCAAGAATTTATATGGAGGTTTGTAGCCCTAATAAAGATTATTGTCATATGAAAATGGCAAAAATCAGTACATTTTCAAGGAAATTACTGCATTTTTTTCAAAACTCAGTATGTAAAGAATACCTAACAGAAATAATTCCTTCACCTACATGTGCTTGGTCAGCCTGTAATAATTCCAACTCCATTTACACCTTGAAGCCTTTCCAGACACACCCAGGTGCAGTGTGACATTCCTATAATCCTGGAACATGTTATCACATTATACTGTTTTATTTGCTATATTATTATTGAAATTACTGAATTGGGAGTGTATGTGGACAGGTCCTATTTTCACTAGTTTTTGCATTCCTGCTTCTCAACAGAGGACCTAGAAGACCTTCAGTTCACTTGTAAAAATAAGATATTATTAACTGGACCTTAGCCTAACAAACATCCATGGCAGTCATGCTATGGAATTGTTTTTGCAAGAACCACCTTTTAACAAATGTCACGAGTAGACAATGGAATCACACTGAGTCTCAGGCTACACAGATACATATTGTAATGAAACAATCTAAGCAAATCCCCAGGGGTAGGTTTGATTTTATCATCCATCAAGGCAAGGCTTCAAGGCATGACTTCATTTATCTGCTACCATCATGAAATGTCCAAAGCCATTCTCAATGGAGATTACAAGGTAGCACTGGGGAGTAGAAGGGCTTAATCCTTTTCTTCCTAGTGAATAGTGACAGAAGCCACATTATCACACTATGACATTGGGAGCAGCTGAGGGCAGCACAAGGTCTCATGATCCCATCTGTAGTGCTCTAAATGAGACATATACCCCAGTGTCTTGGGCATTTGAACACTTGATGCCCAGTTGGAGGGACTGTTTGGGAAGGATTAGGTGCTTTAGGAGGTCTAGGTTTAGCCTTCTGGAAGAAGCACATCACTGAGGGTGGGTTTTGATAAAACAAACAAATAAATAAAAAAAAAGCCCTGACTATTGGGGGCGGCCCCTGGCAGTGGGACCAGAACTTAGCCTGGATACATCAGCTGGCTTTTTGGAGTCCATTCCCTATGATAGGATACCTTGCCCAGCCTTGATTCAGTGGGGAGGGGCTTGGTCCTGCTTCAACTTGGTATGCCAGACTTTGTTGACTCCCCAAGGGAGGCCTTACCCCCTCTGAGAAGTGGAAGGGGGGGTAGGATGTGTGGGGGGCAGAAGAAGGAGAGGGAGGAGGAACTGGGATTGGTATGGAAAATGGAAAAAAAATAAATTAAAAACAAAGCCCTGCATTCTTCCAGTTACTCTCTCTGTTTCATGTTTGGGATTGAGATGCAAGCTCTCAGCTTTGTGCTCCTGCTCCACCATGACCACCACTTGCTGCTGTGGTGGTCATCACATCATATGAGGACTCCTTGTCATCTGTAACCATAAGCTGAAATAAACCTTTTCCTTGAGTTGTCTTTGGCCATGGTGCCTTATCCATCACCAGAGAAGTAAGTAATATACTGTCTATTTGACAGTTTTTCCATGTACTCCAGGCATGATATTTTATCACACATCAAAAGGAAAGAGAAAGGAGTTAGCTCTGCATGACTTTGGGCTGCTAGCTGCACCTTAATTATTGCAGACCCACCTACAAAAGACAATGGCATTCAAATGGATACTAACAAAGTGGTCTTTTTCACTCCCAATCATTTCTTAATAGCCAACCCTATTTAAATTCACCTGCAGGGAGTGAAGCAGATCAAAACTGCTATTCCCTTTGCATGGAAAAGGCAAAGACATTCACAATGAAATGCACAACCTACTCTCAGAGCCAGCTGCTGAAACACAATGGTTCTTTTATACTGTGTCAGAGAAATGAAATACTACCATTGTATGCAATAATGGGTTTGGTGCATGGGTAGTTCTGGACATGAGTGTGTCTGAAAAAAGATGGAGGGCCAGTTGCTTGTGTGGCTAAGACTTACTAGTCTGGGACACAATTCTTTGCTATAGTAAGTGTTCTCTGGGAGAGGCCGAACAACGTGATTTACATAAAGAAATCAGTTCATCTAACCCTAATTCTGAAACAGAGGTTAAGGGAAGTTAAAGTCATTTTTTTCTTATGTTCCGGGAGCTTGTGGTGAAAAGCCAAGATTCAAACTGTCCCATCTCACTTCAAATCTAAGTTTACAACCCCTGGCAATAGTGATTCCCACCTTGGTCAAAATCACCCAAGTAAAGGAATATGAGCATCTTTTATTCCATATAAGGACAAGAACAAATGACCTAGCATCCAGTGTCTCAGCTTCAGAGGCCTGAGTCACTCCTACAGACCTAAAATAAGAAAGAACTTATGTAGGAGTGTCTGTCCACACCTCAAAAGGAGCTCTGTTAGGTGATGTGGTCTGGGGGTTTTGTTTCTGTTTGAATGTTTCTTTGGAATAAAAATATTTGAATGGAGATGGGCAACAAGGAGTGTACAGAGATGCCATAGGAAAGGTGTTTTCTCTGGGGCTTGGGGCTCTGGCCTGGGCAGCTCTACGTGTGCAGAGTGTCTCTCCTGGCCACCACTCACAGGGTCAAGCCAACCCAGGGACTCGGAAAACAATCAAAGCTCTCATGAATGTTCCCTCAGGTTCTTCTTCAAAGGGGCCTTCACAGGGATGCCACTGGGACCCGAGGACACTTGAGGTAGCTGTAATTCCCTTCCACAGTGCAGCATGGGTATGTAGCTCGGTCACCTGTGGCCAGAGAAGAAGAGACTCTATGTCTGTTCCCTTCTCTGACTGGCAAGACCAACTGGGAGGCTCTCCTTCACTGCCACCCAGGTCTCTGTAAGAAAATAAAATGTCAAAACTGACTTCTCAGAGATGATTCTCAGTAAAGGGGCCACAGCCTCTACTGGTCAACAGAGCATCTTCATATGAATTACTGAGGAAGGAGGCACTTAGTATAAAGTGTGCTTTTGTTCTGATCCCCTTTCTATGTTTTCCACTAGAAAGATTGGTCATCTTATCCTTATAATCTTATTCATAAAATAAACAGAACCTTTGAAAATCAAACTGGCCAACTTACCCTATGGGCAAAGATAGAAAGACATTAATTAACACAGAAAGGATGTAATGTGCCCATCATCATCCAGATAATCAATGCAAGAGTGAGGACCCGAGGCAACCAAACTGGTGAATAAAAGTGAGAACACACACACACCTGAATAAAACCATTAATTCCACACTGTTACTAACAAAGTCAACACAATTGTAATAGATGTCAGAGCTACAAAATATGCAAGCAATTCAGTTTGGGATGTCATGTGTCAAAGCCTCAGGCCAGAGACTACCAGCTGGTTATAATGAGACCAAATTCAAAGAGGCCCTTCCCATGGGAGCTTGCTACCTGCATAGCCACAATGTTTAGAGTCAGTTCCAGCTAGCCACTCAAATATATGCCGGTGCTCAGAAAGAAGGAAATGACAGAAAGTGTGGATAGGACTGGGGTGCATAAAACAATAGCACATCTATCAGAACACTGGGCCCTGGTTTGGGTTATGAGCCAACTGAGAAGGAAATGATTCAATGTGAGGGCTTCAGACCCTTCATTTGAAAGATGATGGAGGTACATGGAATGGTTTTCAATACCATCTAAGCTCTGAAACTCCAAATAAGGAAGACACTTATCTTTAAAAAAATAATTCTTCCTATCATTTTCATGCAGTGAAACAAATTGGCATCGACCTTCACACTTGAAAAGTGAAGAACAGGAACCCAGAAAGTATGCACATGAAAAAAGAATCATATACTCCTCATCTCCAGAGGATGCATGGGTTCGTGTCCATGGTACCAGATTCCAAAAAACCCCTATATATGCCTAGATATGTGGGTTCCTGCCTGTGATACCAGCATCCCTGCCAGTCAGTGTCTGGTTTTGCTACTACAAGTATCTTTGTTTGATGCTCATTTTTACTTGTACTCTAGCATTTCCTATCACTCACCCTAAAGCCCAAACTCCATAATATGTTTTGAAGGTTTCCTCCATCTAGTCAACATTCTATTTAGCATATCCACAGCATGCAAATCATACCTGACAGCTTTTAATTTCCCAAGATCGATAACCATTGCTCACACTGCTCCCTGTCCCCCACCAACCCTACGCCCACCCTTGCCTCCAGACTACAGTATGACAAACTCTTGGATCCCTGGTACCCATGTAAAAGACCCTGTGTGGTATCACACATCTGTGGTCTCAATGCTGAAGAGGCTGAAGAGGCAGAACTCAGGGGAACCTTGGGCTTGCTGGCCAGCAAGTCTAGCTAATCATAAGCTCTGAGCTCGGTGAGAAACCCTGTCTCAAAACATAAGGTGAGAAATCAATTGAGGGAGACACATACTGTCAAACTACATGTGTATAAAGAGAGAAAGAGAGCGAGAGACTTACTATGAATCTACTCAATATTGTCTCTTCTGGGAAACCTGTCCTCCCCTCCACTCAGGGTCCCTGCCCCATCCCTCCCAAAACAAGGAGCCAGCTGCTTCACAGTCCTTTCATAGCTTCTTCTCCAACATAAACTCTGCAAAGGATTGCTCTGATTGGCCTGTTTATCCCTTAGCACTCATCAGATTCATCTGAACTGAACTGAAAAAACTGAAGGTCAGAGCCCTGTGGTGGAGGCGCAGGGAATCCATCCCTACAGATGAATTCTGTTTTTCCACTTACAAAGAGAAAGACCTTCTGCAAATTACTTGCCATACACTAACCAAGGCTCTTCAATATAAAATGGGGGGGGGGTGAAACTTTCCCTAATAGTTGGTCTAAACAACACTTAAGAGTGGTGGTGAGTGTTGACTCTGGCACAAAGTACATGGATAACAATAGGCAATTTGTCCTTACTGGTGACCACTGGTCACTGAAATGGATCAAACTAGATGACAAAAAACCGTATCCTTTTTTGCAAGAGAGATGACACCCTTAGTTTGTTCTACTTCATATGCCTCCCAGGGACTAGATGTCAAAGCCTCCACACCTTCCCCAGGATTCTTTTCCTTTCTGAGTTCTGACTCTCCTCTTTTCTGATTGTCCTCAGTAGAAGTGTTACCACAAATAAGAGAGCAGGAAAGGAGAGAACTGACATCCTAAGACAGCCTGTGGTCAAATAAGGAAGAAGGCCTCCACTGCCTGAGTCACTAGGGGAACTGCCGACTCAAGGAATTCTTGGTAAGATGTCAAGCAGATGGAAGCCTGAGCTGGGGAAGGGTTCTCTAGCTTCATACTGGGACAAGGAACGGGGAGTCACCTACACCTTGAACAAAACATTCCCTCAGGGAGAAGCAGCTGGTTTATGGAGGCTGTAATACCAAATCATGGGAAATGGTGGAATACATGTGAATCCCAAGGGTCATTAGAAGGAAGAGAAAGAACACACCTTGAAGGCTTTCTTTGCTCCTGGAAACAAGGCAAAGGCAGGATTTGGCACTATCAAAGAAAAGTATCAGGATCAATACAAAAAGCCTACTGGCCTGCAAACTCTCCTAGAAGACATGGGATAGTTTTACTCTTGAGATACAGCATGATGTGAAGGTAAAAAAGACACACAGATCATGGAACCCAAGGCATGAGCTGTATGCAATTCCAGCTCCTACACTTACTACCTGTGTGACTTCAGGCAAGCTACCTAGAGTCCCCAGACTTCCTTTTTCACCACTCAGGGAAAAGATAGCAAGTTCATCATGGTACCCATGTTCTGCAGGGTTGTTATTTCCAAATCTAAACCTCCAAGATAGTCTTAGTGCTGGGTAAGCAAGTAATGCTGTTCAGATTTGAAATAAAATTCTTATTAACATCCAGTGCTCACTCAAAAGCAGCTATCTGCACACTCATGAGTTCCAACTGATGCTGCCATTGTAAAACTCCAAGATGTGCCTTCTCTAGAAACTCAATTGTTGACCAACGAATGCTTGTTTGAACATAAACACTGAGCAGGTCTAAATGCCATGACCATTCCCATACAGCAAAACCAAAGGCTATCCACACAAGTGATGAGTCATAGCCAGCCCAGAATAAATCAAAATAAAATTGATTTGTTATTCACAGTGTCCAGAAAACAAATGTCTGAGTCAATATGAAAGCAAAATGTCTCACACACAAATTGTATCCATGGGAAACTGAAATGTGTTTTCTTCAGATCAGGTGAAGCTGTCTGGTGGCACAGAGATGCTCAAAGGCATTGCTGTAATTAAACAAGGAAGAAGCTGCTCTTGTGCTCATTGACCTTTGGATGGAATCAGACATCTCGTGTCTGAGGCGATGGTGTCCCCAGTGAGGATGTTGCCTGAATGTTCAGGATTACAGGACCTTTGCACTCAACTTCTGTAGCAAAGATGAAATTGTTTGTTTGTCTGTGTGTTTGCATGGCTAGGGATCTAATATGAGGTCTTAAATCTGCTAGAAAAAGTCTATATCTCAACACCAAATAAAACCCTCAGTAGCAGGCATGGATTATATCTAATTGAGTTGTTAGCCCCAGGGGCCCCATGGAAATTCCCAAAAGGCCTAGGATATTGCCAAGGCTATTGATTGCTCTCCACAAACTGATAGTAAGTCTCTACTGCTGAGGACAACATCTACACAAGTCACCCATTGGGGAGAAGTTGAGCTGGTACTTCCCTAGAGCCTTCATCCCTACTGATTATTGTTCCTGGTACTGAAGGTACTCAGCAACCTACAAACCCTTCAATCTACAATGATAACCTGCCTGCAAGATATGCTGGTGTAACAGTGGCACAAAAGTTTTAGGAATAACCAACAACTATTTGATTGGATTTAAGCCTTACTCCATGAGATGGAGCCTATGCCCAACAATGCTTAAGTGACCAAGAACCCTCAACTAGATAGGCCATGCACCTAGGGGAAAACCAAATACTGCTGTTCTACTAAAGGAGTGCAGCAATAAAATGACTCCTAATGACATTGTGATATACTCATAGATCAGTGACTTGTTCAACCATCATGAGAGAAGCTTCCTCCTACAGTAGATTGGAACAAATAGAAACCCACAACTGGACAATGTATAGAGGATGAAAGACCTTGGAACATTCAGTCCTAAATGGGCTGTCTCCATTAAATCCCTCCCTTCAGGGAACTTTGTAGAAGAGAAGGGGGAAAGACTGAAGATGGAAGACACCAAGAAAACAAGGCCTTCTAGACACAACATGCCCATATGAACTCACAGAGACTGTAGCAGCATGTACAGGACCTGTACAGTTCAAAGCCAGATGGGGTCCCAGTGCTGAGAGGGGAAGTGGACACAAGCCCCATCCCTCACCCAGAAACTATCTCCAGTTGACAACTAGTCACAGAGGAAAAGTTAAGTTTTCTCCAACAAAATCTCACTGGGTATACAAAACACACTTAAGCGGAGGCCAACACAAAATAAACCCAATAATATTTTTGGAGTGTTGTTGTCTCATAATTCTTTATCTAGGATATATATTATATACATATATATACATATATATATACATATATATTAATGTTATAATATAATTAATATATATAGTAACCTAACAGGTCTTTTGCTTATATACTATAGTTTCCCACTTTGTGTTTTTACATAATTTCTGTGTGTACATCAGCATCTGTATGTGTGTCTTGTGCTTTTACTTTGACTCTTTCCTTTCTTTATTTTTTCCTTTTTTTTTTGTTTTTTAGTTTCCTGTTTATTTTCTAATGACAGAGTGAAAGAAAGGGTGTGGATTTTGGTGGGTGGAGAGGGAGGGAGAATCTAGGAGGAATTAGAGAGGACAAAACATGACCAGAATATACTTACTATATGAAAAAATACATTTTCAATTTTAAAAAAGTAAAGGAAAAAAAGGAAAGAGAGTCTACAACACAGCTATATCCCCAGCCACTAAAAAAGCTATGGTTTGTTTTTCTAACAGGGATTTTATTGGTGGCGTCGTTTTTGTTTATTCAAGACAGGGTTTCTCTGAGTAGCTTTGGAGTCTATCCTGGCACTTGATCTGGAGACCAGGCTGGCCTTGAACTCACAGAGATCTACCTGCCTCTGCCTCCCGAGTGCTGGGATTAAAGGAGTGTGCCACCAACACACAGCTTATATGGGTATATTTTAAAATTAATAGATGTAATCAAACATTAACCTCAATACAGTCTTTAAAGATGTGATTCAACTAGGTAATTATTTAAACAAATTATCACCAAGTGAACATTTTAGCTACTCTACACTCCAAAAGAAATGTCCTCCAAATGTTCTTTAGCAGTTATATCTCCAGGTGCGATGGTAGTGCCTAGAACATATTGGGTTTTCTAGAACTGTTTTCCAAGTATGTATACATATATTCACACTGATCACTACCATGAGTTTTTTTTTTTAATCTAGGAAAACTTAAACTTGAAACTTGAAGGTAAAAGTTATTTGAGTTTAAAACTGGCTTTGGTAATTCATGCCTATAATCTCACCACTCAGGAGACTGAGGCAGGAGCCACAAGATAAGGTCAATTTGGGCTATACATAGTAAGTTCAATGTTAGCCTGTGTCAAAAAATGCTGAGAGTGAGATAAATTGTTTTCTTCAAGGATGAGCTCCATAACTGCTCATAAAATGATATACGTACAAGAAACATTAAAGGAACTGAGCAGGTTATATTAATATATTAAGACATAGATAGATAGATAGATAGATAGATAGATAGATGATAGATAAATAGATAGATAGATAGATAGATGATAGATAGATAGATAGATAGATAGATAGATAGATAGATAGATATGGGGGAAGAACATGCAACAGATTACAGGGAGAAGAGGGAGGGAGAAATGATATAATTATATTTGAATTTTTAAAATCAACAACAAAAGATTATTTTAGTTTATAGAAGGAATAACATTCTAATCTTTACTTTGAATTGTGACTTAATATCTATTAACATGAAGAGATATGGATTACTGCCATAGATTTCTATAAAACCTTGGTCTATTTGCCTACAATTTGATAAGAATTATAGAGAGTTTGCCCAGCTTCTGCTACCAACAGACCTGGGGGCTCTCCACCATGGTCAGGAAAAGTTTCTTTTCCCAGTGGACAGCAGTCAACAGAGAGATGCAGAACTGGTCACAGTGCTGAGAAGGAGATCCTGAGTGCTCAGCCCTAAAAAGAACATCTGGCTCCTCCATCAAGGCTGAGAAAACATCACAGAAGAGGAGGCAGACAGAACGTAAGAGCCAGAGGATGGAGATGGGTGCTGAAAAATGCCGCCTCAGTACATGACAGGGGTATCTAAATCATGACCCCAAAGCAGCAGTGGTTACCTGCACAAGGCCTTCACAAGATCAAGACAGCCAAAGGATTAACAAGATCATCTCAGCATAGATGGGTGGATGATCATCAGGACCCACTCACTCCATACTGAGGAGCTATTGTTCATGGAGCCTTGTCAGAGGACAAAGAATCGTTGTATATGGAGGCAGTGAATACTGGTAGTTTTCCCACATCCATGCACACTGAAATTAGTAGGTTGTCAAAAAAATTTAAAATAAATGAACAACAAAATCAAAGACATGAAGTTGGGAGGGGCATGTTGGGGAGACATAGGAAGAACTGGAGGAGGAAGTAGGGATACATATAATCTTATTTCATTGTATGCATAGATCAAATTCTCAAAAATAAAATAAAATAAATAATTATAGCATGTAGACTTAGAGTAATAAATAACTATGTAGGAAAGCATAAAGGATGTTCATATCATATAAAGCACCATATATTTGAACATCTGTGAAACAATGTTCAGGGTAAAAGTCTTATGGTGTGGACTCTAATAAAATCTTTTTTAAAGTTAAATAAAACCAGTTATTGTGAGGCTTTTATTTGCCTTGATTTTGGTGGTGAGAGGACTTGAATGTTATAGTATTCTCAATTCTAGGGAGGGAAAATCTTCTATGATATCTTTCATTTCATTATTTACACTATAGCACTGAGACCAGTACTTAGCCAATTCTATAACTGTAAAAATGACTGGTACTCTGACATTGCCATAGACATTCAAAATGAAATTTCCCTGTTCTTGCATAATGCTGCATATATACCTGGTAAATATTCACACTCTTTTTTTACATTATCATAAATTAGTGTGGCTACATGACAACACTGGGAATCTATAAAGGAGACAACAGTCAAGACAGAACTCACCAAGCACAATGACCACAGTCTTCAGAAGGCTCATCATGGTGTCCCGATTCCTCCTGGGTCCAGAACTATGCCGGGACATTCTCATAGTCCTCTGGCGGACATAGCCAAAGATGTGAGCATAGAGAACCACCATGACCACAAAGGTCACCAGGTTGAAAATGGCCCAGAAGACTAAGTAGGAGTCACTATAGAGGGGTGCCATGTTGGAGCAATGATCAATATCACAGATACAGTTCCAGCCCACACTGGGTATGGCACCCATCACAATGGCCATAGTCCAGATGACTACAATCACCACCACCACACGCCTGTTGCTCATTCGTGTATGGAGCTGCATTCGGAAAACGGTGATGTGCCTCTCAATGGCAATAGCCAACAGATTGGCGACAGAGGCCGTCAGGCTGGTGTCGATGAGGCCCTGCCGGAGGAGCCATGTGCTAACAGTCAGTCTCCGAGTATTGGGTCCTGTGTTGAACATCAGGTAGAAGTAGGCCAATCCAGCAAAGAAGTCTGCTGCAGCCAGATTGGCCATCAAGTAATAAATAGGAAAATGGAAGCGGCGGTTGACGTAGATTGCCACCATGACCAGTAGGTTGGCCAGCATGATAAACACACAGACAGTGATCCCCAGTCCCATCACCAGCTTGCTCACTGTGTTCCATTCTGTGGCAAGGTATTTCCCACTCCGGTTATAAAAGAAGGCGATAGACTCGTTGTAGAAGCACTGGGGTTCGTTCATGGCTGTGAACTGAGAAAGAAGATGAGTGAATGAATAAAAGAAACCACAGATCCAATTTTAAAAATGGACAGACAACACAAGACTCCTATAACATTTGCAAATGAAAAAATAAAATAACAGCAAAGAATTTGAGAATCTGACCCAGAATAATGTCCAACAGCCACACTGGTCACTTAGTACTCAAGATTAAAGACAGTGAGACAAATAAATGGACTCTCTGCTTGGTGGTTCTATGTCATTGAAGTCTACAAGAAAAACCACATTACACACACACACACACGCACACACACACACACACACACACACACACACACACACACACACACACTTTCCTTAAAATACCCAATACAGCCAAAAAATCTTGCAGAGCTTTGCAACTGAAGTGTTTATCCTATTGAAATCTACTCTGCTTTGTAATTTAGTAAACAGAGGTAGTTTCTGGATATGGTATTGTTGGCCAATTAGTCTTCATTTCTCACCTCACACAGTATTTTTGACCTGTGACAGACATTTTGTAACACAAGCTCCCAGAAGGATCATCAGGCCCAACATTTTCAAAGGTCATACTATGCATCAAAGATTCTCTAGTCAAAGCCAGCATGTACTGTTCAACATTCCTGTGGTTAGCACAACCCACCCCCAGGACTCTTCAATCCCAGAATAGCATCCAACTACCAATCTGCAACTCTTGAGAACTTTCTTCCCCCTTGGAAGGCTTAATGTAAGCAGTGGATACCTGACACTGGTCCGTAGAAGAAAAATATAATTAGCTTAGAGGACATGTATGCCTTCCAACATAGAGTAATGCTGCTCTGTGGGGCATTTGTTTATGCTTTCTTTTCTTTTAATCAAAAACAGTTGGACTATATTTGCCTACTACTTATACTCAAACGTCAGTCCAGAAGGGTTTGAGGTGGTTTAAACAGAATACAGGTCATCAGCAAATAGCAAAGTTAGGAAACAAAAGAAAATGAAGAATACAATGGGTGGGTATGCATACTAAGTAGAAAAAGGGAAATAAAAATCTCTCTTCCTGAGACCTTCAGTTCATTGGAAACTTCTAGAATTAGAAATCATTCCCTGAAGACATTACACATTCTTCTTCCTCTTCTCTTGTGATTCTTTAATCACTAAGCAAATATGATAGTGTGTGTGTGTGTGTGTGTGTGTGTGTGTGTGTGTGTGTGTGTGGACTGGAGACTGGATCTAGGGCTTTTAACTGGAATCACAGGCCTGCACAAGCAGGTCCACATTCCAGGAGAAGAGTGAGGACCTTATCCTACAGCTCTTAGCCTCTTCTGCACAGTCCACAGTGTTTCCCTCACTACAAATCAGAGAACTTGGCCTTTAGTGTTCCATTCCTCCCCAAATCTTGCCCTTGTTCTAGGCAATTCATTGACTTTTCTGGCCTGTCATTTCCTTGACTTCCTCTCTAGTGACCTATTCCCTTACATTCCCAATTGGCCACACCCATGATCACACCTACAAGGCTTTTCCAACCACCCAGAACTGCCTGCTTTTGGAAATACTTGAGACATTCTAATTACTCATCATAATTTCTCCTTTTTCAGTTCTTTTCCTGTGACGCTAGTACCTCTATCTTTTGAATGTATCCAATTTCCTGATCCTCCTATTCCCCCCCACACACTGGATTACCCTCCCTATTTTCCATTTTCTCTTTCATCCAACTCGGGTTCCATAGTAGTTGATTTAGTCCCTTTACTGTGAACACAGGAACATAATCTCTTCTCAAAGACATCAAGGTGACCAGAATTCAGAATTTTCTGATTATGTTAACGACACAGATACTGTGCTAAGTATTTCTCTTGTTACTGTGACAAAATATCCTGCAAAAGTAAGTTAAGGATTCTTGGCTCATGGTGTGAAGGTATGGTCCACTGTATCAGGGAGTCCGGCCAGCAGAGTGTGAAGCATCAACTGAATCCACACTCAGGAGGCAGCAGTGAAGAAATTCGGCTGGCTTTCCCCTTTGTATTCCCCCCCAGGACTCCAGCCTATGGAAGGGTGTCCCCACAGGAGCCTATGAAATGGCACCCCCACAGTTAGGGTAGATGTTCCTACCTTATTAACTAAATCTAGAAAATCCCTCAAAGACATGCCCAGACATTTGTGAACATTTCTCAGGTAGAAAGGGGTGGTGCGTAGAGAATTTTAAGAAGCCTGAATCTAAGATCATCTCTTCATTTCAGATCTCTTAAAATCATGTCTGGAAAATTCCTTCTGCCAACTAAGGTCACTTATTCAGAGGTCCTGTGGGTTAAGTAATGGCTGTCTTTGGAAGCCAAGATAGTACCTATCAGACAGAACACAGTGAAAAATAATTTCTAAATAAAAAAAAAAAATGAAGTAGAGCTGGGCAGTGGTGTTGCACACCTTTAATCCCAGCACATGGGAAGCAGAGACAGGCAGATCTCTATGAGTTCCAGGCCAGCCTAGTCTACAGAGTGAGTTCCAGGACAACCAGAGCTACACAGAAAAGCCCTGTCTAAAAACCAAAAGCCAAAACCAAACAAACAAAAAAGAAATATAAAATTCCTAGAGAATAGAAATGCTAAATAAAATAAAAGTCGTGACATATTTACTCAGCATTCAGATGAGAGGGTCAGAGACAACAAGAAGGTGATGGAGGCATGACTGAAAATGATCACCTAGTTATTCCAAAGACCCAAAGACTGGGGTGGAGCTGGAGAGGCAGAGCCCCACACAAGGAAAAGCTACTTCTTAAGAAGACACATTCATTAGCAATTTATGTGTATGTGAATTACAAAACAAAGTTAAAATCAGTTCAAATTTTTCCTATAGGTTGATGAGATTTTGGAATCTTAAGATAAAAAAGGTTCTAGAAGCATAAAGGAAAAACAAAGAAAAAGCAAGCTCAACACTGTGGTTATTCTCTCCACCTTTAGAACAGAGGTTCTCAACCTGTGGGTCTTGACCCCTTTAGAGATCAAAATGACCCTTTCATAGGGGTTATACAGATATCCTGAATACCAGATTTTTACATTACATTTTATAACAGTAACAAAATTATAATTATGATTTTTTTTCTTTTTTTGGTTTTTCGAGACAGAGTTTTTCTGTGTAGCTTTGGAGCCTATCCTGGCACTCGCTCTGGAGACCAGGATGGCCTGGAACTCACAGAGATCCGCCTGCCTCTGCCTCCCGAGTGCTGGGATTAAAGGTGTGCACCAATGCCCAGCCACAAATAATTTTATGGTTGGGGGTCTCTACAACACAAAGAATTGTATTAAAGGGTTGTAGTATTAGGAAGGTTGAGAACCACTGCTTTAGGACAAAACCCAATGTATGAAAAACCTTGCTATATAGGGAAAACCTTCAGGACTCTTGAATTCCACAGTGTAGATGTGTAGATGTCCTCACAGGAAACCTCCCCACAGGCTCATGGGTTTGGATACTTGGTCTTCAGTGGGCAGTGCTATTTTGAAAGGTCATAGAATCTCTTGGACATGAGAGGCCAGGGAGTTAAAGGCCTGGTAAGCTTTAAGCCTGAGCTCTGTGCTTCTTTATGTGACTGGCCACCTCATGATCCTGCCAACTTGCCTTTTCAGTCATAATGAACTATGACCTCTGAACTGTTAACCCTTCCTTCTTTAAGTTGTTTCTACCAAAATGACAAGAAAAGTAACTAATAAACACAAATGCTTGCATGCACACACATGCTCATGTACGCAGGCACACACACACACACACACACACACACACACACACACACACACACACACAGAACCAAAATTCTTGGTGCAAAAACTCTTAAGACATACAACTGTTTTCAAATGGTCATAAACCTAAACATAAAAATAACTCTTGAAACCAATTACATAAGATATAAGTTAATAATATTGACATAAATCTATCATTGTACCAAAGAGGACATGAGCTGGGGGGATGGAATGTAAATGCCTGTTTGTTTACTCTTATTATTCAAGTAACAATCATATAAGGGAAAGAAGAGGAGGAAGAAAAATACTATTGTGACAATCTACAAAAATTATCCAAATGTGAGGAGGCAAACACAATCAATTTGGGTAATTACTGAAGTAAGGTCACTTTCTACACTGCTGAAGAAAATATGTGAGCATTTGGTCTCCAGCTGGTTGTACTGAAGGAGAGGGCAATAAGATGAAGACTAAAATTCCCCCAATGTATCTACATAAGATCAAAAGTGGTTTCCTTCTTCTTTGAGAAAAGAAACCAATATTTACCAATATTTGGAATCATAGGGACAATATCAATATGTGCTCAGGCAAAATTCAGAAAATACTTTTAAATGAAAGCTACAGTCTAAATCATTACAACTAGAAATCCTTGTAGAGTAAGAAACTGCCGAATGTTGTCCAGAAGAGAGAATAAATATGCAGATCCGATAAAATGTCCCTTGGTGGCAGAAAGTCTGCATTCATGCCCTTCCGCCCACATTGTATCCCGGAAGTGAAGCGTGGGGTGGTGGTGGGACCTCACTGGCTACTCTGCAAAGCAGATGTTCATCTTGGAAATTTCCTTATCCTATCTGTGATCTTCAAAGTCACAACCGCCCACCAAGCCTGAACTCTAAATGGTGTTGTTATGGAGCTGTCAGAGGTCTCTTTGTCCTTCACTCTCTCATCTCCACCTTCCCAGGCATTTATGGAATGTCAGGCGTGGATACAGCATAACACTATGCCTTCAAAGGGCACCAAAATGGTACACCTGTGTGCCTGCTGAGACCACTTCCTGTCCATTTGACATGCCTTTTAATCTCCCACAAGTCGATTACACACTCATTACAATCAAGAAGAAAAACAAACACCTGGCATAAAGTACACAAAATACTAATTAGGCCTGTGTGGTTTAGTAGGGAATCAATAAGAATGCAAATATGTACTCCACTGATATGCTTTAAGGGCATCTTAATCTATGCTTGGTGACAACAAGCAATATCATATAGATGAAGTCAACTTGCTTTCCACTTCTGTGCATGCATATGTATGTGCACACAGACCTGTGTGTGCCAGAGCACATGCACACGTGTGTACATGCATGTGGAAGCCAGATGTCAACCTTGGGTATTGTTTTTCATCCACCTTGGCTATTAAGACAGGATCTCTCAGTGGCCTGGGTGTGGCTGAATAGACTAGGCTGGCTAGCCCATAGGCTCTGAGGAGTCACCTGTCTCCATCTCCTCGGATCACATGGTCCCATTTCTATTAATGCAATGGAATGTGCAAATTTATGTGCTTCTCTGGGCAGGCTCATCCAGCTTCTAATACACACCAGCTAACGTGTTCAATAAGGTAGGTAATGGCTCTGAGTCCTAGTTCTCTCTCATTTTGAAATGGAAGCATAAAAGATCTCTATGACCTTTTCATTTCCAGTTATAAAATCTAAAACAACCAAACCATCTACACTCTTTTCCCTATTACAAAAAGAGGCAAATTCAAATGTTATTATGTTTACCACCAGGAAAATAATGCCCATCCTTCTTAGAGCTTTAAATTAAAAACAAGAAAAATGGCATGATTTTCATGACCACAAAACAATACCGACACGAACTACAAGACCGCTTAACTCTAGGTCCTTAGAACGCTGAAGAATATGCAAAATATTCACCTAAAATAGTGTGGTTCCTCTTATAAATCAAGGTGCAGGATAATGTGATGTTTACATGTGTAAAGAACCCGTAGACAGTAGCAAACTGAGTCAGTGAGAATATGTCACGAGTGTCTTCTCATGAAGGCTCTTCTCTGCCAGGCGAAGAAAGGGGAACTTCATCACACTGGCAGATTTCCAGAGAATTCTGAGTTGTCCCTAAGAGGAGGAATGATAAAAGCCTCTAAAAATACCAAAGACTTGCAGGATTAAATATAGCAAGTCTTTTAGATGTTTCTCTGAGCCAATTAAGAACTGCAAACCAAAGTTAATGGGCTACACCCACAGCAGATTATCATGGTCAATGAGGACAAGGTTTCAAACACTACCTAGAAGCAGCAACAGCTTTGCCTGAGGTAGTGAGTTTGAACTAAGACCCACTAATAGTGCTAGAAGTCTTAACATCTCCATATTAGTAAAATAATGGATCAGAAGAAAATATCAGTTCACACACAGTACAGGTGACTTCACACTGGGAAAAACAATTAGAGGAATAAGGACTTGCCCAACTAGAAATGGTGGCATGGACCTATAAGCCCAGTACTCAGGAGGCTGAGGTGGAATATATAAGTTCAAGGTTAGCACAGGCATGCATGAAAAGTCACTGGAACTGGCCAAGGAGACTGATACATATTAATTTTACTATATTATATATTACTGTGCTGTACTTATTATATATATTTTATATGTTATATATGTTATTATATATATATAATATATAGTAGTCTCTGAAAATTTTGAAAGAAAATTTAAAAATGTATTTATAGCCTGTGAACATCAGGAAGACTTTTCTGAATGAAACCAAAACACTGACAAAATTTAATAAAAAAGATTTAAGAATTCAGTACTGTTAAAAATCCATATAATAAATTGGGAGGAATGCTTGTTTGAAGTTTGACAAGTTGGATATATAAGATTCTCTTGACAGTAAGGAGTAGAGATTTCTTACCAATCAAAAAGAAAAACAAAATGATCTAACAGAAAAAAACATGGGCAAAGACATGGATAGACAATTCCCAGAAGACCATAACAGCCAACAGCCACATGAAAATTCTCCTCACGAGGAACCAGAGAAGGCTGAGCAGCACCTACAGAGGTCTGGCTGTCTCCATCACAGAAAAATTAACATGTCTGAAAATGTCACAGCCAGTGAGAACAGTCATATGATGCTAGAGAATGGAAACTCATTTCACCAAAATGATTCAAATTCACATATTCAGACACTGGACTCTGAGGGGTAATCACAAATGTGCCTGAGGAGAGTCAATATTGTATAATTTAAAGTAAAGAAGCAACATAAATACTGAACCACCAGAGAAGGAATAAACTGCAATATAGCCAAGAAGTTATACTAAAAAGAAATTAAATAAAGCCAGTTCACATACACTAACCATGCAAACAACTTGTACAAGTAAACATGTGGCACATCACTCTTACATTAAAAATTATAGAAATTGATTATAAGTATTCATATTTTCCTCACAGAAATGTATGCCTCCAAATACATGCAGAGAAAATAATAAACATCAATTTCTGATCTGAATGAAGAAATTGACAGCACTGGGAAAGGAGTACAAAGGACTTCAATAATCTTGCTGATAAATATTCATTTCCTTTTTTATTAAAACATGACAGAATTAGAAATTTAATCAAGTGTTAACATTTTACAAAGCACAGTAGTAGATACATTCCTGAACATTACATCATTGTTTAACATAATTCATCTAAAAGATAACTCAATCTACGTCATTGAAAGAAAGAGGTGCTGGGATTGTCATGTAATTCAATCTTGTTTGTAATTCAAATAAAAAAAATAAAAAAGAAGCGCAATTTCCTGAAAAAGAAAGAAAGGAAGGAAGAGAGAGAGAGAGAGAGAGAGAGAGAGAGAGAGAGAGAGAGAGAGGTGGGGTGGGGACATCATGGCTAAGGCTGTAAAGTGCTTGCCACAGAAGCATGAGGACCTACGTTCAGACGGCCAGCAAACACCATGTGGAGTGCACGTGTAATTCCAGTGCTGGGGAAGCAGACAGAAAGAGCCCTGGGGGCTTGCTAGTCAGCTACTCTAAAATTAAGGTGGACGACAATTGAGGACACCTAGCATCAACTTCTGACCTCCACCAGTACATGCATGCATGAAGAGAAGAGAGTATAATTCCTTCATCCAAAAACTGGAGAGGAAAAAGTCACCTTTATTGAGGTGGGGAGTTGGGGACTGGCTATGCAATTCTGGCTAGCCTGCAACTCCTTATGCAGACCAGGCTGGCTACCCCAGCCCCACAGAGAGATCCACCTGCCTCTGCCAACTGAGTCATGAGATTAAAGGCTGCACCACCACACTCAACCTAAACCCACTTTGCTTTAAGGCTGGATATCAGTTACTTGTTTCTATGACATCTGTTCTGCTGACACATAAATCAAAGCCCACAGGGAATGAGCCTCCATAGACCACAATGTCTGAAATGCAGTCGTTACTGAACGGAAAGGCCAAACGTACATGTTCAATGTGCAGTAAGCTTTCTGCAGCATATTATACTTACAACTTGTTCTGTTTCAGTTAAAACAAAAGCAGCAAATGCTTATTTCTTCTAGCTTTTACCATCATCTCCTACTTTCTCTCATTGTTCCCTTAGTGTAAAAACTGTTCTGGGAAACTGCTTTTGTTATGAGTAGACTAAGAATTGTGATACAATATTCAATAAAAGGCAGTTTTTTCTATTTTACATATCAAGAGAAAATGTAAATAAACTTAAGAGAAAAGAACTGAAAAATACTTGTAAGAATTCTGGGGCTGGTGAGCTGGTTCAGCAGACAGTGGGGCCTGTAGCCAAGCCTGGCTACCTGAGTTCAATCCCTAGGTCCCACCAAGTGGATGGAGATGATGAACTCTATCAAATTGTCCTCTGAACTCCACATATGTGCCATGGCATGTGCATGCATGAATGCATAATACACACACACACACACACACACACACACACACACACACACACACACACATACACACACAGCACTAAAAGATTACATAAAGTGACATATTTTTTAGTTGTTTTTAAGACAAGGTCTCACTGTGTAGCCCTGGCTGGCCTGAAACACTGTATGTAGATACACTGAACTAGCCTTGAAATCACAGAGATCTGCCTGCGTCTGCCTCTGCCTCCTGAGTGCTGCGATTAAAGGCATTCATCACCACTGAAGCCAAAATGTAATTTTTTTAAAAGAATGAAAAATTTCAACTAAGCTAGGTATCTGTTATCCCAGCACAAAAGAGGATGGAGTAAAGCTGGGCAGTGGTGGCTCATACCTTTAATCCCAGCACTTGGGAGGCAGAGGCAGGCAAATCTCTGTGAGTTCAGGAACAGCCTGATCTACAAAGTGAGTTCCAGAACAGTCAGAGCTATTATACAGAGAAACCCTGTATCAAAGAAAGAAAGAAAGAAAGAAAGAAAGAAAGAAAGGAAGGAGGGAGGGAGGAGGAGGGAGGGAGGGAGGGAGGGAGGGAGGGAGGGAGGGAGGAAGAAAGAAAGAAAGAAAAAAAGAAAGAAAGAAAGAAAGAAAGAAAGAAAGAAAGAAAGAAAGAAAGAAAGAAAGAAAGAGAAGAGGGTTAAGTAAATTACCACAAGTTCAAGGCTGTGGTGTGAAATTCTGTCTTACAAAAAGTTGTTTTTAAATTCTAATTAAATGTATGCTGACCGATGTATCTGCTGACTATAATCCTCATGTTAGTGGCACACACTCTCGTTGCCTGCTTTACCTTCTTCTCCACTGTTGGAGGGGCGGGGGTTGGTGAATTGGCACATGCAGGCCCAGTGGTGTCCCAGGGCTCCAAGCTACTCATGAAAGTGTAATATAGTAGGTGACTCCATATGGAGTCCCCCCATATGAACATGTTTCTCAGAGGTGGGATCAAGTGACCACCTCATCTCTACACTATGACTTTGCCACTAAACCATGGAGCTGCAATTCTCCTGGGTCCACTCCTCTAATAACTTTTGCCAGATGGCTTTATTGCCTTGCCAACCATAGTTAAGTGTAGTGAGTGCTAAGCAAAGTTCGGAAGCAAAGTGCTCAGAGCTGGGGCTCATGCGTGAATCCAGTGAACAATCTTCAATCTGGGCCTGCACCTAGACCCCAAAATCTCCTTTTGCTGGCTGGTGCAGCTTTTCTAAAGTTAGTGTATAGAGATGAGCCTCCGGACATTCTGACTGTGAAGTCACACAACTCTTATTCATCCACAACCACGCACCCCCATAGCTCTACTACTTCATAGCTCTGCTACAGGCTGAATGCATCCTTGAAAGTCGCTCCATGGCCAACCCAGGCTTCAGAAATTAATCTGCACCACAGCCCCAGCCCACACTAAGAAGCACTTAAAAGAAACACACCTTTCCCTTCTTGGCAGCATCAGCCTGCGTACAACTGTGATTTTACCTCAGGGCAGTATTTAAGTGACACTCTGCAACTATAGTGTGGCAGGGTCATCACCTAGAAAATTCAGGCTGATTTCTTTAATGACAGTCTTGTTACAGCAAGGTTCAGAGCTCAAAAGATGGCAACCCCTGGACCCTATAATTATGGTAAAAATGGGACATCCTGACACTTTCACATATATGCTGACTCTGCAACAAAAGTTGGAGTATCAGGAGAACTTAAGAGTGTAAAACTAACACACACCAGGGTGGGTGCCAAAGAGAAATCCACATGCTCTTTAAGGACAAAGAAGCAGCTTCACTAACCAACACAGACCGAACCAATTAAAAGGACACATTAGAAAGACAAATAAACAAACTCCATAGGTATCTTTTGTGGTTTACCCCAGGCTCTCCAACGCCACCCATGTGATTTTATCTTAGGAAAGAAAAATTGAAAATGAACTCTCAGATTCCAAAATAAGATACCCTCTCAAGCTTGCTGAGTTTATAAACACAGAAGGGGCATACATGAATTTAAACAGCAATATAAGAAGAAATTTAACTTCTAATCGAACCACGGATCAAGATGGAATAAGTCAGGAGGCTCAGTGTTTATCTCCACATGCATTTATTCCTGGCATTACATGGGAGTTTTCCATAGAGTGTTTATCTAACTTGCTTTAGTCTGATGGGTCTTCTGGCATGAGACAAATGCAGATCATATACACAAACCACACACAGTTACCACTTTCTCCCTGTAAAGAACCTCTCACCACCACCATGGGGGAAAGAGTGAGGGCTAACATCTGCCTGGTATCTATTCAAGACTCCACAAAGCACTCAGCAGATGTCTTCCCATTTATACTTTCAAGCATGGCACACATTGTTTTAATTCTACAAAATGAAAAATAAAGCTGAAAGAAAACCCTGTACTCAAAGGCCTCTTAGCCGTGGTAGGTATACAATAGCTCAGCCTTGCAAGATCTATGTGGCTCTAAGCCTACGGACTCTCTCTCTTTCTCAGGTCCATGTATGTAAAGCCAGATCACACTATGCCTTCATTTGTGTGACCCAGGGAACATCACACTGCAATTAGTGGTTCATTCTAAAATAGTATTTCACACAACTATTAATTATTCATGCTTGCGCCTAAGAAAAATCACACATGACTCCTTGACAATCAAATGCTAAGTGCAATTCTTGCCTTAACTTCCTCACCTGGGACACTATAGTGTGCATCTCATTTTTGGAGTCTTTGTTAGTCAAACAGTCTATAATTTCCGTCTTCTTCAGCTAGTCTCTGAAACTGTCTCTTTAAACTATGTGGGTTCAGGGGTTGGGCTAGTAACAGAAGAGAGAATGGTCTGCCTACTGGCCTTCCAAGACAACACAACTGAGCACAATGTGATGTCTGCAGTTGCTTTCAGTTCTTAAGTGTGATAATGGAATTGTGGTTATATAAACAATTTATTTCTGGCAGATGAATAGTGAGATATGCAGACTGATTAAGAGATGAAACAAAGCTGGGGACTTAGAGGGTTTCATCTTCACAAATGCAAGTAAAGCGAATGGACCAAATGTTGGTAACTGGGGACTCTAGGTTGCTGTGGAAGGGGTTTATGTTCGTTCATTCACACACACACACACACACACACACACACACACACACACACACACACACACACACACGCACACCAGACAGAGGGAGGGAGGGAGGAAGGGAGGGAGGGATTTTCTGAACTCAGAGTAACATATCCAATGCTGCAATGCAGAACTCAGTTGCTTTCATCCAACTCAAAGTAAAAACTTCTAACACATAGACTTTGAAAATACAAAGGCTTTTAAACAGTTCAAAACATCAGATGAGAGCTGGAGGGACAATCTGCTGAGACTGAAAATCAACACAAACATTTACCTTTAATGAAAACAAACAAAATCACTTAAAGGGATCAAAATCTCTCCATGCCATGAGCATGAACACAAATGCCATCTCACACTTGAGAGGCAGAAGGGGACAGTGTCCACAACACTGACAGCAAAGGTCCCTTCCTTACTGGAATCCTAGGACGGCGGACAAGCACCTTGTAAGTTCTCAGACACTCATCCAGGGGTCGTATCACTGAATGAAACACTTTGGTATTGAGCTACTGACCCTTCGGTTAACATTAAAAATAAAACTTAAATCCAAATTTTACCATTCAACTCCCCAGAACCTCATCAACCACAAAGAAATAAATGTTTAGCTGAGTTCTAGAAACAGAAAACAGCAATTCCCCCGCCACCTCAACATGCACAGGACAGGAACACATTACCAAACCCAGTAGCTCCTGTCTACAAATTCATCCCTGGGTTCCCTTGGATACAGAATCTTTTTATCAACTCCGAACTAGAGTAGCTATAAATCAGTTGAGGTGACTTCCTGTGATTATTAGTCCCAACCATCCTGGCACTCACCTTAGTGGTGTCAGGACTAGGTGCTGGCCCAGCACAAGAAAACAAGCCTGCATCTTGGAGACCAGGCAGTAGCAAAGCAGAGAACACAAACTTGTCTCACTTCAAAGCACAAGGCTGAAGCCTGGCTGACTAAACAGAGATCCCAGCAGGAGTGACAATGAGTGCTTTCTTCCCTATTGTTACTTGAAACAATTGCAGGCTATTTGTTCATATTAATTAGTTTATGTCTGGTGTTAGGCAGCCTTCACTTGAAAAATGTTCTTTGTTACCAGATGAATAGGAAAAAAAAAAAAAAAAAACAGCCTTTTATTTTTCTTCCAACTGTTGCCTTTGCCTAGCAAAGAGATTTTCAGGCCTTTCCCACTTGAATGTGAGTTTACCTTCACACTGGACAGTCCATCATTCCTGGCTGGGTAATGTCAGGGGAACGTAATTGCACTGTGAGAGCTGCTCCTTGTGTGCTACCTAAAGAGACGCTGCCTTCATATAATTCAAGCCTTTCTGCACCAGGAGACAATAGCTAACAGAAGAGAAGACATCAGCACAGGCTGAGACACACAGGCAAGCCTGCCTTGAAGGAAATCCTGACTGTACAAAGCCCCGAGGAAGGCCCAACATGACCTGAAGCCAGGAGACCCAAAGGTGGTATCTCTCCTGAAAAATAAACCAACTTGCTGTGATCTAATCATCCCAGCTTTGCAGCTGACTCCTCCCAAATGGCTCAGTCCCCAAATATCAAAGACTATTACTATGGCCAGCATGCAGTAAGAATGGGACTTTACTACTGTGATTGGCATTGCTATAAAATTTTCCCCAGAACACATTAAATCAGGGTTCAGACATAGGTCTAAGACTACAAGGCCTAGGTAACAGTCATTAAACTACACAGGGGTGTGTGTGTGTGTGTGTGTGTGTATTACTATAGATTGAACCCAGGGCCTTCCATATGCTAGGCAAGCAATCCACCACCACAGGCTTCATTGTGATATTGTTCAATTCCTTAATATGGCTTTCAAAGTCCTGCAAAACCCCTGACTTTATAACTTACCCATTCTAATACTAAGGGCTTGCCAATTTCTGCAGTGTAAATACTACATCATGGCTGATTTCAACCTGCTCACCAAATGCTGGGTTTGGTTTGGATTTTAAAGAGATTTAGTGTGTGTGTGTGTGTGTGTGTGTGTGTGTGTGTGTGTGTGTGTGTGTGTGTGTGTGTGTGTGTTTATGCATACACATGAGTAAAGATGCCATCAGAGGCCAAAAGAGAACATTGGGTCCTCTGAAGCTTGGATCACAGACTTGTGAGCCTCCTACTGTGGGCGAATGAATCAAACTCAGGCCCTCTGCAAGAACAAAACATACCCTTAACCACCGAGCTATCTACCTAGCCCCTCACAGAATTCTTCAAAATCCAACAATCAGATCTTATAGTCTGGTAGAGGAGCCTCTGGGGACAGCCCCATGTCCCACTGCATGGTGCTCACTCTGAACTAACCCCAGTGCTTTCTCTTCTCACCATGGCCCATCAGGCATTTGCACATGCTATTTTTCCTCCCGTCAAAATTGCTCATAGCCATACTTGGGCTCCTTGTCCAGTGGTCTTCCTGGGAGAAGCCCAAATGCTGATTCCCAGAACAGACATACTTCCTGGGTCACAGTAATTGTGACGCAACATTTTAGCTTGTCCTTTCCTTATCTGCACCTCTTCCACTGTGTTTCTAAACTCTATCAAGGCAACAACCTTATTTATCTTATTTATTCTTGCATGTAGAAACCTGTCCTGTTACTGAGCAGTTAACAGTAATACATGGCAACATGCACAGCATGCACCAGCCATTGTCCTAAGTTGGATACATAATTGCACGTGACATTTTCCAAACAATGCCAGAAGGCTGGTTTCCTTACCGCTCTGCTTATATATGGCAAGCAGGACATGGAGGCAATGAGAGGGTAGACACATTCCCTCAGGCTCAGCACTGAGTGTCAGAGCTGGGATCTGAACAACAGTGTGACTACAGGGCCCATGTGCATGCTTCCGAAAAGCAGTATTTCATGACATTTTTATTTATTTATTTTTCAGTAATGATCCACAAGGAGAAATTTTAATTAAATTTAAATTCTCCCTAATGAAAGAAGTCAAACGCCACAAACTACACTTCTTTAGGGTAGGGTTAAGCTTTGGAGGGATTTATCATCTCCCAGATCCAATTTGGGCCCTCTGGGGGGCAATAGAATTCTATTGAAAATGTATGTGCTGGCTTTTTCCCTCTGCAGTTCTGTTTATGAGCCATATGTTTGTCCTTAAGAAACACATGGTCTTGTTTTATAGTTTTAATGGCCTCTTCCTGTGAGGATTATTCCATCTTGCTTTCTTTTCTCTTTATAAGGTGTCTTATGACAACATAGCCATGTTGAAAAACTCATGTATTAACTGCTATGTGCCATTTAAAACATATCTATATACCTGACTTTATTAATAACCATGATTGAATATCAGGAAGTTTTGAACTTCTTGGTGAGACTATCTTTTTACATTCTTCCTTGGTTTTGTGTGTTTAAACACCAGTATGACTGCAAAGTTACCTGATTTTAATAAATATTGCCTTTAATTAATACTGAAGATTAATACAAAACCCCTTAAGTAGCTGTCCCAATTTAACACCACAGAAAGTTTTCAAGAGTATCTACTTTTCTTTTCGAGAGTATTGTTTCCCTAGCATTTATATTAATTAGAACCCCTTTTTACTCTGAATAGTGCTGAACATGTTGATGAAATAAGTCACTTAAAAGCATTAATATTACTCACCAACCCATAGTAGTCTATGTAGCAGGGAATATGGTAAGTCAATATTATTGGAAATGCTGACAAAGACAATGATGGATGCTGAAGTGCCTAGTCAGGGAAGCCTGTGCTAAGTCCTAACGCACATCACCAAAAAAGGCCAAGCATGATCACTCTCAGGAACAGTTGCTTGGGCTTTGCAACGGTAACCTAAAGTAACGCAAACTAAATCTCTTGAACCATTCACTAAGTCCCTATAGTACCAAAAATCTACAGGGGTTAAAAGAAGCCAGACACCCAAGTAGTCAAGTGTTGAAACTATGATGGACCAGCTAACAAAAGACAAGATGGAGATGACACTAAGCATCAAACATCCCTGAAAACACCCCTGGAAGATTTAAGGAAGAACAAGGATTTTATTCATGGTGGAAAACCCCCAAGTTAATCTGTAGCAGCAGTCCTCAATCTCCCTGTTGCAGATTGTTTGTTTATACTGTGAAGAGTGTCTTTGCCAAGGAGCCTTCTGATTGGTTTAATAAAGAGCTGAATGGCCAATAACTAGGCAGGAAGATGTTAGGCAGGACTTCTGGGGACAATGAGGACTCTGGGAAGAAGATAGGCAGAGATGCTAATGAGACATGGAGGGAGTAGGACATACAGAAGGAAAGAAATGTAAAAAGCCACATGCTAAAACGTAGATTAATAGAAGTAGGTTAATTTAAGTTATAAGAGCTAGTGAGATAAGACTAAGCTAAGGCAGAGCTTTCATAATTAGTACTAAGTCTTGTTATTTGGGGATTGGAAATCCAAAGATAGTCCTACAAGAAAGACTTGTTACACCGTCCTAATGCTGTGACCCTTTAGTACAGTTTCTCATGTTGTGGTGGCCCTAACCATAAAATTATTTTCATTGCTACTTCATAACTGTAATTTTGCTACTGTCATGAAACATAATGCAAGTATCTGTGTTTTCCAATGATCTTAGATGATCCTTATGAATATTCATTCAACTCCACCAAGGAGTCATGACCTATAGGTTGAGAAGTGCTACTCTACAGAACATGAAAAATGACCCTTTCTTCTTTCTCCCTTTCTTGACTCCTTAAAAATCAAAACAATAACAAAACCAGATGTCCTTGTTTTAAATATGCACAAAATACAATAGCCTTCTAGATGAGACAGGAAAAAGGATAAAACAATGTTCTGTGCCATCAAGATTTAAATTTCAGCCTATGTGGCTGGTTGGTTCTCAGGGAATCCTTATACTATACCGTGTGTGTGTGTGTGTGTGTGTGTGTGTGTGTGTGTGTGTGTGTGTGTGTGTGTGTGTGTGTTTGACATGGAAGTAAAAGCAGAACTGTGAGGGAGGAGACAGTAGTCTAAGGAGAGGGTAAGGGACAACACTACTGAGTGATGGGGGAAGAAAGACAAAAGACTGCAGGTTCTCTCAAACACAGAAGCTACAGTTAAAAAAATATGCTCAAGTGGTGGTTTGAGTGAGAATGTCCCCCATAGGCTCATGTATTTGCACACTTAGACCCAATCTGGTAGCAGTGTTTGGGAGATTCAGGAGGTATGGCTTTGGAGGAGGAAGTATGTCCCTGGAAGTGGGCAGAAAGAGTTAAAAACCTCAAGCCACTTCCAAATCACTCTCTGCTTCTGCTTGTGTTTCAAGCTGTGAGCCCTGGGCTTGCTGCTCCAGTGGCCATGCCTGCTGCTTTCCCATGACAATGATGGACTCTTAAATCTTTGGAACCAGAAGCCCAAATAAACACTCCATTCTATAAATTGTTCATGGTGTTTAGAACAGCAACAAAAAGTAACAAATACAGTCCATATACATGACATGGAAACAGAGGGGGTGTCTGAATGGGTGTGGTGGGGGGAAAACAGTAAGAGGGACAGAGGAAGACCAGAAGGAGAGACATCAGAGAAAATGAGCCAAGTACAATGATACACATCATGAAAATATCATAATGAAACCCAGTATTTTGTGCACTAACTATAAGCATTTAAAATGTCTCTTACTCAAAGGTACCTATTTTTTCTTAAACCTTTGCCTAAAAATGAAGGTCATAAATGAGAAGCCACACTGGATAAAGAAGAGTCACAACAAAGGGAAAGCAAATGGGAAACTATACTGGTTTTGAGTGCTTTGCAGACAAGCTACTGTTTTAGCCACTAAAATGTGTGAAGGATAATAATATGAGTGGAGTTTAAAGCTAGGGTAGGGCAGAGAAGCATCTGTCCAAGCACAAGGAGATGACCCAAGGCCTTGTGAGTCCAAGTCTGTTTCCCTACCATTGCACCACACTGCCCCCTGAGGCTAAAGGACAGCATATACACAATGCAGCAGATTATACCATAATCTAAACAAAGAAGATATCCTTGAAGAATTTCTGCTCCTTGTGTACAGCCAAAGCACTTCATGGAACTACTGCTCAGAAGTTTCTAGAACTCCACTTTGTTTTCAGATTTCCCAGAATGGGCCAATAATAATAATTACAGGAAAAGAACAATGTAGCAGCCTTGGAAGGCTTGTTATAAGATTAGATCAAACTGAGAAATATTATTTGTATAACCATCCTCCCTGCAAAAGAAGACAGGAATAAGAGCAGCAGAATTTACTTCTGACTTGTCTTGCTTTGGAGTTTGATGGCAATAGTGACAGTTAGGCATCCTCATCCTGAGTGTGATAAACCTTTCCCCCTGTGAAGAGGGGGACATTTTTCAGGATCATTCTTCCAGCTGCTTCCTGAACTACATAGCATCTCTCTCTCTCTCTCTCTCTCTCTCTCTCTCTCTCTCTCTCTCTCTCTCTCTCTCTCTCCCTCGCTCCAAAGCACCCCATCTAAGTACCCACCAAATGACAATGAGAGGCATGTATGATTCCCCAGAGAAAAGTATACTTCCTTAAAACTCAGTTTAACTTTTGCACAGAGCTATGATAAAAAAAAAAAAAAAAAAAAAAAAAAAAAAAAAAAAAAACATCAACTAGGTCAAATCACTTACCTGGGGCTGTGAAATTACAGGGCTGGAAGTAGAGGCAGCTGCCATGACAGTGCTGTAGTTTGGGGCAAGGAAAAGGCCCCAGCACTGAAGTGCCAGGCACAAGAAACAATGCTTGGGTTGGCTGATCAGATCTCGGTCATGCTAGGAGGAACTGTAAGCCTGCAAAAACATAAGGAAGCCCAGAATGAGTAGAAGGGGACCCACATGGGCTAGGGAAGAGTCACCGGCTAGATGAGGCAAAAGTCACTCACAAGAACCAAATACTAGCTGAATGAACACACAGGGCTGCTGAGGTAGATCTACCATCAAGAGACATGACTCCCTTGCCACACTAGATGTTCTGGGGAGATAACATCAATCTGGGGACACAGGAAGATAGCACCAAGAGGAGAAGCCACCTTGTCATTAAATAGTGCTTTCTTAAAAATCTACATTTGAGATCTGATAATATATATGCAAAGGGTGAAGAGAAGAATCCACAAAGCAGTGAGAGAAGACTGCAGTTCAGCCTTAGCCCTACCTACCCTTTTGTAAAAACAAAAACCAAAACAACCCTGAGGCTTGGAGAAGGGAGTCTAGAGAATTGTAGATTTTTGTTAAGACATAAGAAAGAGGTGAGATTCCATTTTTACATTTCTTCAAAGAGAATGTTGTATATATTAAAGATGTAAGCCAAGTACCCCACCATCACATAAGTAAGTGACATCAGAAACTCGGGGAGGTGGGGTGCTCCTTAAATCAGATTGCCTGCCTATAGCTAAGGGAGAGGAGATTCCTAAAATCCTTTGACATTCTCAAGGAGAGGGTGCTAAACAACCACAAAGCAAAAACCCATGCTTTTCTCATTTGTACGTTCACTAAGAATACTTGAAAAATGCTGAAGTCCCAGCAATAAGCTAGGACCTTGATTCTGTCCAAAAATTGGCCAGGGGTGTTACCCCACTCCTTTAATGCCAGTACTCAAGAAGCAGAGGTAAGCAGATATTTGTGAGTTCAAGGCCATCCCAGTCTATAAAGTGAGATCCAGACCAGCTGGAGTTACACACTAAGGCCCTGTCTCAAAAATATGGGGGGGAGGGGGCGAGGGTAATTTGCCATGATCAAATGAGCACAGCCATTAAGTCCATAAAGGGAAAAGTTAGGAACATCCCCTTCTTCTAAGCAAACAATGTGTTTCCAGAAGCTTTCATCTCACCTAGCAATCCCTCAAAAGAGATTTATCAAGGAAGGCATGTGGTAGTTCAGATGTCTAATCTTACCACTCAAGAGGCAGAAGTTGGAAGGTCAAGAGTTCTGTGCCAGTCTGGGCTATATAGTAAGGCCCCAGTGTTGAAAAGGTGAAGGAAAGAGGAGAGAGACAAGATAGAGGAAAGGAGGAGGGGTGAGGAGGAGGGAATAGGAAGAGAGGAGGAGAAGAAGAGAGCTTGAGAAGGGAAGAAGGGAAAAAATGAAGAACTGATAGTGGTGAGTGTGGGAGGGGAGACAGGGAGAGGGGAGAAGAAAGGATAGATGTATTTACTGAGCACCTAGGAAATTAGGAGCATACAGGACTGAGCCAGCCCCTGCTGCAAATAGACTTTCTAATTTCACCAGTATTCAAGGAAATGCCTGAATACTGTTCAACTCTCTTGGAGAATGAATTTCCTTAATAATAAAAGTCACAAACCAAAGGTCAAATGATATGAGCCTTGTTCAGAGCTGGACAGTTAATCCCAGTCCTTTGATCCCACAGTGTGCTGCGCTACTGGCTCCAGACTGCTGAGCCTCTGTAGAAATGCCCTGGTCACACAGCAACTCCTACGGCCTGCAAGTTTTCATTTTTATTCTTGCATCAGTATCATACCTTCACACCATAGTTTGAATCCCATCAGGTTTTACTTGTTTTAAAAGAAGGGTAATCACTTTATAAACAAACGCACAGCAGGCAAGCTTCAAAAGCTATCTTGGCCCAGCGTCAATATGGGATCCCACAGCTACCCTGAGCCAATGCTGATATCCTCCTCAGCTTTACTTTTAGGAGGAAGCAAAGGACACTGACAACTTAAATGAAAGGCCCAGGGGAAACATCAATGGCTTTCTTTACAACAGCATCTAGAGTGTGGATTCTAACTCGGGAAAAATTATAGGAGCCCCCAGGGCACTGTTTTATACTAGTCATGACCTTGTGCTCCCCCTACTTTCATTTCCTTGTGTATTTATAATTAATATCATCTTTCCATATTCACAAATGAAGACAAAAGGGGTGGGCATGATAACAACAACAACAAAGCCAGAAAGTAGGACTCTATTCTAGAAGACTCATGCTGCATATTCAGGTCCATTTCATTTTAGCTCAAGATAACTTCAGTTGCTGCAGCACAAAGACTGTCCAGAAGTGAACTCAAGCACCTAACCTATGACAATGAAAAGATATAACTCCCACCCCCGGAACCAAGCTGTCACACTTTGTCATTGCTAACAAGAGAGAAGAGAAAGGGGCCAGGAGTTAAGGAAAGCCTTCTGCACGCCAAGCTAAGTAGCAGTTATTCCACACAGTCTCAGTTGGAAGCTGTTAGCTCATGTCACATGGGAGACTTCTGAGACTTCAAAGGGTTACATGGCCCAACCACAGCCACAAAACTGGGAGAGCTCTAAGACCTGAACCAGGACCAACCTGATGCCAGGGCCCAGATTCCTTCTACAGGCCAATCATTCACTGAAGAGTACTGGAGAACTGTGCAGATAGCTCATTTAGTAAAGTGGTTGCCTTGCAAGCATGAGGACATGAGTTTGAGCCCAAGTACCTACACAAAACTCGAGGTGTGGTAGCACATGTCCATAGGTCTTGCACTGGGGGTGTGTAGACAGGAGGGTCTCTGGGGTTCACAGACTATCCAGTCCAATCAGTGACTGCCAGACCAATGAGAGACTGTCTCAAAGAAGGTAGACATCATTCCTGAGGGGGACACCCAAGATTACCCTCTGGCCCCATGCATAGGCACATGTGCACATACATATGCACACACATAGAAAGAGAACACCAGGGGAGGAATCCTATTACCCCAGTTCTGGAAGGAAGAGACAGGCGGATCCCTAGGTTCACTGTTCAGACAGTCTAGCTAAATGGTTGAGTTTCCTGTGTGAAGAAATGAGGTGTTAAGCCATTGAGGAAAGACAACTGGCCTCCAGAAGTCAACACAGCAAGTTCCCCTCTAGCTCCCAAAAAGTTTTTTAATTTAAAATAGGAGTCTTTATATAAAAGGAAGGAATGACAAGAAAACTACTTCTGACACAAGAAAGCAAAGTGAAAACTGTATCTAGACTCTCACCCAAAGAAAAATTATACAAATTGAAATGGAGTATCAAGGATCATAAGCAATTAAATATCATTTTTGGAGAAAACTAAAATTTTCCAATAAGAAATACACACAGGCTCATTCCTTGTGACAGATTGCCAGATTGATTGATGATGGTAGAAACATTATGAATGAACCCTAGAAACCCAGAAACCGTCGCTTATACCTCCAGAAACATGTTCTGGAGAGAATGGGTATGGAGGGTCCTTAATGAGCTAAGAAGACACAACACCCTCCTCATGAGAAACTGCAAGTTCCAAGTGTATGTACAGAAAATAAGCAAATGAGAATCTAGCAGATCTGGAAGTGTGTTCAGCAGTAGGAGGGCACCAGGTCTGGGAGAGCTGGGGTGCTTTTAAAACACACTAACTCTTTCAAGAGAGCCTCTGCCTCCAGAAGCCAACAAAGCAATTCAGCAGGGTTGCACTTACTCCTAATGTGCATAGGCTATGAAGATTTCACCAGAAAAATGTGAGAAAAGAATGCCACTAGCTGGCTGCTGAGGGGACCAGCCATGCCAAATGACAATGGCTACGCTAATTAGTGAATGCCACACAAATACCTAAAGGAAAAACTCTGGTTGGAAACAGACTTCCATGTGACTGCTTGAACTGAAGCTGGCTCCCTCCCCAGGCCTCACAGGAAGATAAACCTCTAATTGGCAAATTAATCTACTACAAGCCTAACCTTTTTCCTTATACTGGATTTCGGTCAAGTAGTGACTCATACAAGTCTCTTGAAAAAACACAGGGTAGATCTGCAGCAAAAAGAGGGGGAGGGGAGAAAAGAAATCCTGAGTAGACACTGACTTCTCTCTCCAAGAATAAGCAACAGAGAAATGTTTAAATGCACCAGGCCCATACGATGCTCTGTTAGAGTTTCAAGCAAAGGGGGTCCAGAATAGAGCCTGTATTTCCTTGAGCAGTAAGTATACTTCTTAAAGGAGAAATTTCTAGTTCATATTCATAAGATTGCTGTGGACACTGTGGTGGCATCTTTGAACACAGAGAATGTCACCATGGTAGAAAAACAAGCTCAGAAGAGTTTGCATTAACCAAAGGGACAAAGAAAAGCAAGTCTGGATTGTGAACATAAACAAAGGCAGTCAAGGAAATAGAAAGCAGAAAATAAACAGTAGAGAAGACAAACCAGATCTTTGAGATGGGAAAACCTACACTTAAAGACTCTAACCCAAACACAGGCTAGGTAAACAAAAGTTCTAGCAGAAAGTAAGCTGTAAATGATGTCACGTGCATATAACCCCAAGATAGGGAGGTAGAAACTGGAGGATCAGAAGTTCAAGGTCATCCTCAGCTACATGGGAAGTTTGGTATTAGCCTGAGTTACATGAAATTCTGTATATTTTTTTTCTTTTACATGAAAGAAAGAAGTTACCACCATCAATGCTGAAATCAGAAAAATATAAAACTATACCCCAATTTTTAGAAAACTGTTACACAGATACACACTTGAGATGAAATAGGGAAAAAAATCCAGACTTTGTATCTGTGTATTGTTCTCCAACAAGCTTGACAGTCTGGCAGAAACTCAGTAGAAAATTTCTAGACCCAAGACCTAGAGCATCAAGAGAGGCAGGCAAGGCAGCTTGTCTTTCTTAGTATCTGTCTCCATCTGTCCCTCCACCAGAACAAGACAGCATCTGCCACCAGACTTACCTCCCTTGAAGCAAGAAAGGCTTGTCCTCCAGTATCTCTGATCAGAGGGAAAAGACTTAATGACTGTAAATTCCAGAAAGAGACACTGCACTCACCAGAACAAAAACAGGATGCTTAAAAAGCAATAATTCCAAGTTTAAGAGGATTAGGATATGAACTTAAGAAAGTTGGCTAGAAATAAAAAAAAAAAAATTAAAGTAAGAACAGAGCAGAGGATTAGAGAACTAGAGTAGAAACCCCAAGCGATAAATTGGAAGAATAAAGGAGGAAGGAATGATGTAAGCTAGGGCAGCCAACCCCGTCTCAAGATAAAAAATGGAGAGTGGAGGATCTATACTTCCTGGAGACAGGTCAGTGTCAGAGTACTTGACTAGCACACATGTGGCCCTAGGTTCAAGAAAGAAAGAAAAGGGGGCAAAAGTCCCAAACAGTCCCTAACATGGAAGGTCATTTTTATAGAGTGAAAAGGCCCACAAGAGCCTGCCCACCTCAACAGATTTTGATAGGATCACATTAATCTAGAGGTTTAAAACATCCTGGAAGGGGTGAAAAGGCTACAGCTTGATGGTAGAGTACAAGTACATGTTGAGTATGTGTGCTACAGTGGCACACTGTAGCCTAGCACTGCAAAAGCTAACACTGCAACAGCCACAACAGTAACTTTAAAGAAAAGTCCTGAAAGACCTCAGAAACCGGACAGGGGAACTCATAAACAAATAGGTAGGAACTGAAGGGCCTTCAGACTATTGAATAAGATCCCTAGATGTAGGAAGACACTGGAACCATGATGAGGGAAGTAATTAACAGATGGGTCCTTCTGGAAGGTGTGATTCTGGAGACTGGGAGGAACCGGGAGGTGAGAACTAGGACAGTAAGTGCCAGCACAGAGAGACCCAAAGGAAATTAACTGTGAAGAGCAATCCCTGGGTGACACACACAAGAGCTGAGAAGGTACCCTTGGTAGACCAGCTGTTCATATGGATATACTGGGAGTAGGTTTATAACACTAAAAGAGCATGGTGTTAAATGAAGAGTTGATACATAGAAAACTAAGCCAGCATTAAAGAGATGAACTTAAAACAGACCCAAAAGTTTTCACATGGCATGGAAATGAGTAATAGTAAGGAGGTCCCCATCATGAAGGACTGGAGATACAGCTGAGCCATAGAGCTCTTGTCTAGCATGTGCAAGTCCACAGGTTCAAAGCCTCAAATTCAATTCCCAACACAACAACAGATAGATATGAATACTGACCCAACTCAAACAAAGACCACATAACACATATTGGGACAATAGGGAAATCAGGAAAAAAGGACTGAGTTTCCTTAGGAAGCTTCATGGGGCTAACACTTTACAAACCACCTATAACTGATCATTTTTTTTTAAATGGCCCAAATTCAAAAAGTTCAGAACTATACATAAACGGTAAAGTGTCAATACAGAAATCCAAGGTGATATCATGGAAGGCCATTGTGTGTATGGGGGGGGAGCACAAGTGTTTACTGTAATAGAATATGTCATGTTTGTTTGAAATTATGGCTCAGAGCATAGAACATATTCAAATAAGGATAACCAGCACACTTGAGGAAAACAACTGGAACAGAGTTGATTTATCAGGGCAAGCCATTTTCTTAATTCAAGAACAATGTGATAAAGGATAGGCAGAGGAGTAGAGTAACTACTTCCTTAAAGGACATGTGTAGGTGGACAGAAAACAGCCAAAGTGAAACTCCACAGCACTAACTACTAGGAAGATTCAAAGCAAAGCTGTAATGAGGGGTTATGTTAAGGAGGAGGGGATAGATCGGAACCCTTGTTCAAAGTTGGGAGGAATATAAAATGCTGCAGTCAACACAGAAGCAGTATGGCGGAGCCTCAGAAAACTCAAAATATGAGCCAGAAATCCCACTTTTGAACACATTTCCAAAATAATTAAGACGGGACTTTTAGGAGCTAATCACATTACCCATGTTCATGTAGTATAGACAGATTGGCCCAGAGGTAGAAGAAACACAAGTGTCCAATAATAGATATACACATATAAATAAACTGGTTGGTACATACAATGGGATATTATTCTGGCTTAAAAAGGAAACAAACCCTGACATAGGCACCAATAATGGTGCACCTTAGTGACATTTTGCTAAGGGAAATAAGCTTGTCACATACTAGTCTTTCCAGACAGAGGAAGACAATGGGCCAGAGGGTAATGTTTAATAAGCACAGAATTACAATTTCATAATATGGAAAGAGTTCTGGAGATTGACTGCATGCTATGGTTTGATGTGACCTTTAAGTGTCTGTATATTGGAGTTGGAGAGGTTGCTCAGTGGTTAAGAGCATGTGTTGCTCTTGCAAAGGTACCAGATTTGGTTCCCAGCACCTACATCCACATAGAAGCTCACAACCACCCATAGTTACAGTTTCAGAGGATGCAATACCTCCTCCTAACCTTCCTGGGCAGCAGAAACACATGTGGTGCATGGATATACATGCAAATAAAACATGCACACAAACTAAATGAAATAAATAAATCTTAAAAAAATCTATTGAGTTTATACACTGGAGATTCAATCCCCATATTCACCATTTACACCAATGGTTCTTGGATGTGGAGCCAGATGATGAGGTCATGGGAGTGGGGCTCCGACGATAGCACTAGAATCTTAAAGAAGAGGAAGATAGACCTGTGCAATTGGGAGGCTGAAGTAGAAGGATCACAAGCTAGAGAGAGAGATAAGAAGATGATGATGATGATGCATAAGCTGGCTTACAAACTGAAGAAACAAGATTTAAAAAAAAAAAAAAAGGCATTACCTTGATTAAAAACTGGATAGACAGGCATAAAGTTGTCATTCCAGACATGTTCCTGGTGGGAAGAAATGCTATGAAATATAAAACATAATTATGAGGTGACCACCAAATCCATGGTCACCACAATAGTGAAGGATGTGCTGGTCAAATGTGTAGTCTCAGAGTCAAGCTAGTGAGTTTTATTATGCTTGGAAAAATCAGAGAATCTCTACTTTGGAGGCATTGTCAGGAAAGAGCCCTAACTGTGAATTTCTGAGTTAAGGGAAAATGAACTCGGGTAAGTGTGATCAGTCATGAAGGAGCTCAAGAAAGACAGGCCCTGTATCTTGAGGAGGAATGAAAGGAAAGGAAAGAAGGCTGAGAAGATTTTGAAAAGTAGGAAAACTAAATTTCTTCTTTGGGTAAGAGACAGACTTAATGCAACACTGTGCCTTCCCATAGCCGAAAGGCACAATGTCCAAACCTTTCATCTTAATGAGTGACTGTACATGGACCCAGACAGTACAGGGAGGGATGGAATCAGGACCTCTGCCTTTAGGGACAAGAGATTGTGGGCATGTTTCCATTGTGGACTGTTAAAAAGGGAGCCACTGAGCAGGGGTGGTTTCAGTTCAAAGTTTGCAGAGAATGACAAGCCCCATATGCATATCCTAGACAAGCTCAAATTCCATCAACAGATGATGGTCATGGAAGATGCTTCCTCCTAAGAGCATGCATGTGCTTCTAACATCAGAGGTAGTTCTCAAATGGTTTAAATGAAAGAATATGAGTATATAAGAGATTGGAGGAAGTGGAAAGAAGGGGCAAAAGGAAGAAGTAAGGGCAAGCTGGGGAGAAGACAAACTGTCATAATATGGAAGCTGTGACTGTGTCAGTAAGAGTGACTCAGCCTTACAACAGTTTCTCAATGGTGGGGTAGTCTGTTGGCAGAGGGGTTATCCATCATCTAAGATTCAAAGGAGCTGATGTTCAGTCATCTTTGGAAGAATACATCAAAATCTATTCTAAGTGTTTAGAACAACAATAACAAAAAACAACAGTGTTTTTTAAAAAGTACACTTCCATATAAGAAATTTATGCTTAAAAGATACTTGTCTGATGGCTTTGTGAACAGTATGCAATAGCCACTTAAAAATACACCTAGTGTGGATGCAATTGTTAACTCCCTCTGTGGAATCCATTATGAACAGACATGTATATATGGTATAGACCAGGCATGTGTATATCTGGTATAGATCAGAATCCTTAAGACTATTTTGAGTCTGAAGCTATGTAATTCTACAGTGTACTAGAATGAATATTACATACAAATATTTAGCTCCAAGAATGTTTAACATGAAATCATGACAGAAAAAAATTGAAATGATCTGAACATCTAGTAATATAGTATTATCAACTATGTTATTAAAGATATGTTTACCTTCAATCCAGTTGTACCTAACCAATAAAATTAAACTGTGTTCTAATATCTTTATCCTATGTGGGGAAACACATAGAGAAATATGTAATATTTAAACAGGTTTTGTTCTCTCAGGTGGTGTGTGTACTTAAATCTTCTGCTAAAAAACGAATGCACTCAAGGGAAGTAACATGGACCAAATGAAAAAGCTTATCTAAAAACCCATAATAATAGTAATAGTAATAATTATGATGATGGTGTTGATGAATAAAAAGATGATGATGATGATTCAATAATACAAAGATTGGACACTAGACACAAAGGACAATGATCCCAGAGAAGTAGAAATGGGAGATTGTGCTGTGCAATTACCCCAGCTCCTTCCTGATACAGAGTTCAGACTACCTAGGAGAGTGGCTCAGGGATAACATGCACAAGGCCCCATGTTCAATCCCTACACTGTGAAAGGAATTTTAAAAGGGCCTGGCTTGCCATACAAAGAAATCTGGGTGGAACACAGGGAACTTACTGATTTGAGGAGATAGATCTGACACTCCAAGAAGCAAAAAAAAAAAAAAAAAAAAAAAATTTACAGCTCCAAGAATTGACTATAAGAAAAGAGAAAACAGAAAGCTCAAAAGAATCAAAGTACTGTCCTTCAAACATCAAAGAAATCTGATCAGAGAATGAATGTGAGAAAAGTGTGAGAAGCCATCTGAATAACGGAAAAGGTACCTGGTCTTCACTTGCTCAGACTTGAGAATCAGTCTCTATACCATCAGCAAAGCTGGAAAACCATGTAACTTATGGGCCACTGGATATAATACACAGATCATCAAAATATCAGCACCTAATGGGGGAGAATTCATAGTCTGGTATCCAATCAATATTTAACAGCCACAAAAAAAAAGAAACAAACAAAAAAAAATGACCAAGATGATGAGGAAAATCACTTAGTTAAAAACGACCCCAACTCACACACAAATGTTAGAATTGCTGAGCACATTCAAGGTTATTACCACCAGGATCCAAATGATAAAAAAAGCTAACAAGAGACAGAAAAGATATTAAGACTCAAAGCAAACTTCTAGAGACAAAAAATTACTTTGACATAGATGTATACACATATCCATATATGTACATGTAAGCATATATCATTGGACAGTATTAACAGAAAACTTGACATTGTAGGGAAAAAAAAGAAAAACTAGTGACACAGTAGAAACAAACAAACAAACAAAATACAACCTAAAACACTAAGGGCAAAATATTTTGGGATTAGTGAACTGCAAGTCAATTTCAAGTGGACACAAAGATTTTATGAAAACATACCAGTTTCTTTTACTAATGAGGAAGATGGATAAAAATGGAAAAATGAAAACAAGAACCTACACACATATATGGACTGATATGCAACATATATACGGAATCTCAAAATTCAGTAAGAAACAAACCTATTTTTTAAGAATTTTCACACTTCACTCAAGATACTATACAAATAAGAGACAAGAAGGTCAATTAAGAAAATTTAATTTAAACCCTTGAATGTATTGGTACAGGAGACCACTTCCTGAAAATAACACAAGTAGCACAGACATTGAGATCTACAATTAATAAATGGGACCTCCTGAAACTGAGAAGCTTCTGTAAGAAGCTTACTGACACAGTCAGTAAGACAAAACAACAGCCCACAGAATGGGAAAAGATCTTCACCAATCCCACATCTGACAGAGGGCTGATTTCCAAAATATACAAGGAACTCAAGAAGCTAGCCACCAAAACACCAAACAATGAAATTAAAAAGTGGGGTGCAGAACTAAATAGAGAATTCTCAACAGAAGAATCTAAAATGGCTGAAAGACATTTAAGAAAGTGCTCAAAATCCTTGGCCATCAGAGAAATGCAACTCAAAACAACTCTGAGATACCATCTTACACCAGCCAGAATGGCTAAAATCAAAAACACCAATGACAATCTATGCTCCAGAGGATGTGGAGAAAAGGAAAACTCTTTTATTGCTGGTGGGAGTGCAAACTTGTAAGACCACTCTGGAAATCAGTATGGCGGTTGCTCAGAAAAAATGGGAATCAATCTACCTCAAGATCCAGCAATTCCTCTCTTGGACATATACCTAAATAATGCAAGTTTATACAACAAGGACATATGTTCAACCATGTTCATAGCACCATTGTTTGTAATAGCCAGAACCTGGAAGCAACCTAGATGCCCCTCAACTGAAGAATGGATAGAGAAAATGTGGTACATTTACACAATGGAATACCACTTAGCAGAAAAAAGCAACAGAATCTTGAAATTCCAGGCAAATGGATGGAACTAGAAGAAACCATCCTGAGTGAGGTAACCCAGTCACAAAAAGACAAACATGGTATGTACTCACTCATATATGAATTTTAGACATAGAACAAAGGATTACCACCCTACAATCCTCTTCACCAAAGGAACTAGGAAACAAGAAGGACTCTAAGAGAAAAATGCATGGTCCCCGGAGAATGGGAAGGGCCAGGGTCTCCTAAGCTAATTTGGAACATGAGGGTAGGGGAGAGGGAGCTGGCAGAATGTGAGGAGGAGAAGAGGAGGGGAGAGGAGGAAATGGAGGACCAGAAAGGTTGAGTTGGGGGAAGAACAGAGGAGAGCAGATGAGACATATCCTAACAGAGGAGCCATTATAGGGATCTGGCACTAGGGAGATTTCCAGAGATCTTACAAGGATCACACCAACTGACAATCTAGGCAATGGTGGAGAAGCTACCCTAAATGCCCTTCCCCTATAATGAGACTGATGACTACTTTATATGCCATCCTAGAGCCCTCATCCAGTGGCTAATGGAAGCAGAGGCAGACGCCCACAGCTATACACTGAACGGAACTCTGGAACCCACTTGCAGAGAGGGAGAAATGAAGATCAAGGGGGTCCAGACCAGGCTGGTGAATCCCACAGAAACAGCTGGCCTGAACAAGGGGGAGCACATGGCTCCCAGTCTGCTGTCTGGGAGGCCATCAAGGGACTGATCCAGACCCCTGAATATGGATGTCAATGAGGAGTCCTCAGCACACTATGGAGCCTCTGGTAGTGGATCAGTATTTTTCCCTGGTGTAAGAAGGGACTTTGAGAGCCCCTCCCATGTGAAGGGATGCTCTCTAGGCCTAGACACATGGGGCCATCCCCCTGGCCAGGCCCAGGATGATGTTGTGGGATTTGGGGAGTCCCCATGGAGTGCCCTACCCTCTATGGGGAGCAGAGGGGGAGGGGGGAGGGAGCTGGTGGGGAGTCAGGAAGAAGGGGGAGGGAGAAGGGATTGACATGTGAAATTATAATTTTGTAAAAAATTAAATAAAAAAACAGAAAAAAGAAAATTTAATTTAAAACCAGAAGTAACTACTAGTAAGTATCTACTAAGATGGATAAAATTTAAAAAGGCCACCCATAGTAACTATTGGCAAGGACATGAGTGCTACAGGAATGTCAGTCTAGAAACAACTGGACCATTTCTATACAAGTTAAACATACTGTTAGTATCCAAGCCAGTCATCTCACTCCTAGCTACCTACTTGAGAGAAAAGAAAGTGTGGAGTGGCATTATTTGTGACATCCCAACCCTAGACAATTCAGTGACACACTATTTGTTAGTAAAACCAATGAGCTGCTAGTATGCACAACACTGCCTCTCATTCTCACAATAATTAAGCCAAATGAAAGAAGTCAGATAAAACACAGCACTCACTGTATAATTCTATAAAAGTATGGAAAATGCAAAGTGATCTCTAAAGATATCAAGTGCCTGCCTGAGAAGATAAGGCAGGTTAACATGGGGAAGCATTTCAAAAGGATAGGAGAAAATTCAGTCAATAATGGATATTGCCCCTCTTGATTGCTGTGATGACTTTAAGAGTATACGGCAAAGCAAAAGCCACAGTTTTTGTTGAGATATATCCTTAACTTTACCAAAAATAAATAATTTGTCTCATCATTTTAAAATGGTATTTCATGGATATTTTAAAAAGAAAAGATGTTAAAAACATTTTACTTAAAGTGGGAAACCCTGCCTTGTGAAATAATATGACAAGTAATTTAAAACTGTTTATTTGTAACAAAGCAAAGGAAGCCAAATACAGGGTGGCAAAAACAGGTAAATAAGGACAGCTCCATGAGAAGGCAGCCATGAATACATGTTGGAGCCTGAGATGCAAGAGTACAACCAATAGAGAAAAAAAAAGAGATACAGAGTCTGGTTTTTCAGTGTCACTAGAAACAAGGATGGGTATATTAGGAGAGATAGAAGTGCTGGGCATAAAATTCAAGTACTCACACTTACTAAGCAAACACTCTCCCACTTGAGCCATATCCTCAGCCAAGGATAAGTATAAATGTGTCCTCACAATGAGAAGGCTGGAGGAAGTCATATGTCAACAACAAAAAGCACACTCAACATGTTGATCTTGAAATACTATTTTCTACAGAAAGAAAAACTCTCTTGTTCCAGGGAAGTAAGTACATGTTGCTTAGGTATCAACCATCAAAAAAGCCATCTATTTTTGGTCCACCAAGTCTGACTATTGCTCAAGTAGGCAGAAGATTTTGGCATCATCCAGGTGATCCTGGTTTTGCAGTCAAGTCGAATGTAAGAGTTAGGGGTCATGGAGGTTTTCCACCAAGATTTCATAGGAAGGCCTGGGAGGACAGACAATGTGCAACAAGATTGAAATTACAATGTGCAGTCCATGAGTATCCATATAGAAGAGACTTAGCAGGGTTGGGGCCAGTACATAGTGCACAAGATTATGAACTGAATCCTTGGCTGCAAAGGTTGTAGGTGCGGTAATGAGAGAAAACATAAATGGAATGTGAAAACAGGAAGGCAGTACAATCCTGATTGATTTGGATATCTGTTTTGTGACTATATGGGAGAATGCCATCATTCGTGAGAATTACATTACAAAGCACTGGAAGCTTAGTGTTGAATACAAATGTAAGCAATTCACCCTCAACCAACTGCTGAGATAAAGATTCTTCATACTCAGTGCTGTACTTGCAACTTTCCTATAGGTTCCAGAGAGAAATGGAATCAGAAGTGGGGAAGAAAGACCAGGGGAAGTCCTTTCATTACAGAAACATGTGTGATTAAAAAACGTTTGTAAATGGAAGTATTCATATTTTGTTATACCACCCATAAGAAGAGGCAAGGCCAAAAATAAACTTAATTTTGCTATTTTCAAACTGGGCAGAAGTTACTGTTAAAAATTACATTATTGTTCCAGACATACATGTGCCTGCCTGGTCTTAGAGAAGACAAGAAAAGACGACTCAGACAAACCAAAACTTAAGAGCCTGCTGCCAAAACGCAAATAGGACTCCCGGAAAAGGAGAAGCCTAGACTCAGGGAAAGTGCAGGCAACCCCAGAGCCCCACAGTTGGCTCTGGTTTCAAAAGACACAGAAATCTTTAGTGTTAGACGCATTTATGTCTGATATACAACAGAGAGGAGATGATCCAGCAACATGACCTTCAGGACTTCTGTTTCAAGACTCTAGAAGAAATGTGACAAGGTGCCATGTTCTTTGAAGACAGTAGATTATGAGATTTCTTCTGCCTACCAGAAGAATAACCTTTTCCAGATGTTGTTCAGCCCACAATGCACAATTCAAAAGCACGAAAGTTCTGTTTATTTTCAAAGTTCTAGAGCCAAATGAGAAACCTAGCTTCCCTGAAAAACCTCCAATCAAGCTAGAGATAAAAGGTAGCCTTAAAGAAAATCGGAATGCAACCTACATCTAACATACACAGACACTAAAGTTTAATTTAAAAAAAAAAATGTAGACTAAAACCTGGTATCTACTTTAGTACTAGAAAAATAATGAGGCACTTCATCTTCTTTCCTTTCCTGCTCCCAGGAAGCACCACTCCACCTCAGTGAACTCCCTTTACAGGAGAGAAACTAATAAACCCGAGCTTTGTGCTGGAGGGCAATGATTCCCAGCTGGGTGTAACATATATGAATATTCCCATTTCCTGAGGGTTCACATACATGACTTTACCAACTTGAAGGATCAGTAAGGACAGCCTGCCCTGGCCTCATCAGTGTG